>NC_056741.1:1675859342-1675986842 GCF_019279795.1 Protopterus annectens
TGGGCTTTAACCAAATAGAAACTAAAATGAGGAGGGGTGGGAAGACAGTTTCAACAGAGATAGATATGAGGAATCACAGTGCAAATTATAACAAAAAAATATATACTGATATCTGTATATTTGCAGAACAGTAAGACAACAGATATCTAAGTAACAATTTAGCTCTATAATACAGAATAATACAAAAATATACTCAGCTCTATATATTTGCAGAGAGTCTTGTAAGGCTGTCTCTCAAAAATCCACTTTAAATGCAGGCTGCTATTAACAGCAAATTAAGGGAACCTTGAGTTAACACACAAGCTATAGAAAATAAAATGAGGGAGGGGTGGGGAAGACAGTTTCAACAGAGATAGATATGAGGAATCACAGTGCAAATTATAACCAAAAAAATATATATTGATATCTGTATATTTGCAGAACAGTAAGACAACAGATATCTAAGTAACAATTTAGCTCTATAATACAGAATAATACAAAAAATATACTCATCTCTATATATTTGCAGAGAGTCTTGTAAGGCTGTCTCTCAAAAATCCACTTTAAATGCAGGCTGCTATTAACAACAAATTAAGGGAACCTTGAGTTAACACACCAGCTATAGAAACTAAAATATGGGAGGGGGGTGGGGAAGACAGTTTCAACAGTTATAGATATGAGGAATCACAGTGCAAATTATAACCAAAAAAATATATACTGATATCTGTATATTTGCAGAACAGTAAGACAACAGATATCTAAGTAACAATTTAGCTCTATAATACAGAATAATACAAACAATATACTCAGCTCTATATATTTGCAGAGAGTCTTGTAAGGCTGTCTCTCAAAAATCCACTTTAAATGCAGGCTGCTATTAACAGCAAATTAAGGGAACCTTGAGTTAACACACAAGCTATAAAAACTAAAATGAGGGAAGGGGTGGGGAAGACAGTTTCAACAGAGATAGATATGAGGAATCACAGTGCAAATTATAACAAAAATAAAATACTGATATCTGTATATTTGCAGAACAGTAAGACAACAGATATCTAAGTAACAATTTAGCTCTATAATACAGAATAATACAAAAAATATACTCAGCTCTATATATTTGCAGAGAGTCTTGTAAGGCTGTCTCTCAAAAATGCACTTTAAATGCAGGCTGCTATTAACAGCAAATTAAGGGAACCTTGAGTTAACACACAAGCTATAGAAACTAAAATGAGGGAGGGGGTGGGGAAGACAGTTTCAACAGAGATAGATATGAGGAATCACAGTGCAAATTATAACCAAAAAAATATATACTGATATCTGTATATTTGCAGAACAGTAAGACAACAGATATCTAAGTAACAATTTAGCTCTATAATACAGAATAATACAAAAAATATACTCAGCTCTTTATATTTGCAGAGAGTCTTGTAAGGCTGTCTCTCAAAAATCCACTTTAAATGCAGGCTGCTATTAACAGCAAATTAAGGGAACCTTGAGTTAACACACAAGCTATAGAAACTAAAATGAGGGAGGGGGGGGAAGACAGTTTCAACAGAGATAGATATGAGGAATCACAGTGCAAATTATAACCAAAAAAATATATACTGATATCTGTATATTTGCAGAACAGTAAGACAACAGATGTCTAAGTAACAATTTAGCTCTATAATACAGAATAATACAAAAAATATACTCAGCTCTATATATTTGCAGAGAGTCTTGTCTCTGCAGTCCATCCTCCTTAGCTATAGTACAACTGAATAAAGGCAGTCTTGAAATCTGAGAGGTCTTTTGCTTAATTTGCTGTAACTCTGTTAAACCTATTACATATATTCTAGATTTTTCTGTAGCGGACAGTTTTGCTAAATGCTTATCCTGCATACCCATCATGCAGTTTGAAAATAAACATTCTCTCAATAAAACCCCTAATCTACTTCCCATGTAAATTCATATTATATGTCCACATCCATAAACATCATTTCTGTACTTGTATATGGTATCCAGATATTCAAAAGTATTTATCATACCTTCCAAGAGTTTAATTATTCATATGTTCATAGGTTCACACTAGGCTATCTGCCCTAGGGTATTTATAAGCCTAGCCAGAGTGTGTTTGGCTTTCTCCACCCATTTTAAATTAATCTTGCTATGCCCTTTTTCAAGGTTAGTATACTGTTCCTCTGTCTAACAGTACACAGAAGTGATACCCGGGGTAAACCTATGATCTCCCATCCACTCATCAAGATTCCTCTTGAAGAGAGTCAATGAGGGACTCTGCCTAACCTGGACTGGGATTTTATTCCAGAGTGAAGGGAGCCTCTGGGTTATGAATCTGTCCCTCCAGCATGTCCTATTTATTTCAATGCTGAGGTTCAAGTCTCTCGAGCGCGTAGCTCAATGGGATTTGGATTTTCTGAGGTGCAGCATGTCCATTAATTCCGGGTTAGACATGGCTTTATACATCAGGCACAGATCGCCTCTGAGCAGGCGGTATGCCACTGAGTAGAGCTGGAGTTTCTTTAACCAGGCAGCATATGACATCTGTTTGAGCCCTTTGATCCTCTTGGTGAGGTACTTTTGGGGTCTTTCCAGTTGCTGCAGGTGTCTGGTAAGGTACATCCCAAAAGGGGCATTGTACTCAATTATGGGCCTGATGAGGGATGAGTAAAGATGCATGATGACCTCCCCTGATCTAGATGTGAATCCCTTCATGATTAGGTGGGCTATATAAAATGTTCTTCTAACCACTTTGGCCATGTGGTTGTCAAATGAGAGATTGCTATCAACTTGGGTCCCCAGGTCCCTAATTACTTCTTCTGTACTTAATGGATTACCACCTTTGTGGTAATTTGTGGGCATTTTGTTTTTGCCAAAGGGGATGACTATACACTTTTTGGCATTTAGCTTGAGGCCATGGCTCTGGCACCAGTTGTCTGTTTCTATGAGGCCCTTTTGGATGATGCTTGTGTCGGCTGGAGAGTCGATTATGGCACCCAGTTTGCAGTCATCTGCGAACTTGGTCAGCCACAGTCCTTCCGTGTTGGCCTGTACCTCTGAGAAATATATACCAAACAAGAGAGGTCCCAGGACTGAGCCTTGTGGGATGCCACTTGTAACTAGTTTGGAGTCTGACATGGCTCCAGCAATTCTAACCATGTGGGTTCTGTCCTTGAGCCAGTTTGCAACCCATCTAGTGACATAGGGGTTTATATTTAAGCTGGTGAGCTTATCTATGATGCCCGAGTGGGGTATTGTATCAAAGGCTTTGCGAGGTCCAGGTAGGCTGTGTGGACCACCTTCCCCTCGTCAATGGCCTTGGTGACTGTTTCAAAGAAATTGACCAGGTTTAAGAGGCAGGATCTGCCCTTAACAAAGCCTAACTGGGTAGGATCCAGTGTCTGTAGGTCCCCAATATCTTTATTTATGAGGTCCATGATGATCCTTTCCATAGCTTTGCAGACCAAACTAGTCAGGCTTATGGGGTGATAGTTTCCAGGATCTGTTGAGGCACCACCTTGTGGAGAGGGACCACTGTTGCTGTACGCCACTCTTTGGGTACATATCCTGTAGTAAGGCTGAGATTGAACAGTAGTTTTATGTTTGGGTTTAGCTCTTCTTGGAGTTCATGTGGGCAGCCCGGGACACCGTCTGGTCCCATTGATGCTGTGTTTTTGCTTTGGAGGCGGCTCTTACCTGAGCATCTGAGATATCAGGGGCAGCACTCTGCTGGGATAGATATTTGCCCTTTGGTGGGGAGGGGAGAAGTTTGCGCTGAACCTGTCAGCTAGGATGTTTTCAATGTCTGTGGGTTCGTGTATTTTTGTCATTTTGGACTAATTCTGAGCATATCTGGGAATTCCCACCCAGGTTCCTAACATAACTAAAGAAAGCCTTGTGATTATCCTTAGTGTCCTGTGCAATTTTTCTCTCTAAGCTGGCCTTAGACGATTTTATGAGTGCCCGTAGTTTTTTGCTAATACTGATCAGAGATGCCTTCCCTTTTTGGGATTTTGCTCTATCATGTAGTAGCTTCCTCCTTCTATTGTTGAGTTTGTTTATGGCTGGGGTCCACCAGACAGGACGTCTGCCTTTGGAGGATTGGGTCTTGGTTTTATTTGGGATTGTGATGATCCATGCATTCCTGAAGGTGTTCATAGAATGCGTTTATAAAGGATTCTGCGGTTTGGGCCGTATTTTCCACAGGCCCGGGGACTTTGAAGGATTCCACCTCAGTTTTGGGGAGTGTGAAATTTGCTTTAGAGAAGTTTTTCACTGTGGTTTTCTGGGCAGGGGGTGGGATCGGGATGTGAATATCCAGTGAGATTAGTTTATGGTCTGATCTTACCAGTGAGGGATACACTTCTGGTCTGGAGCATAGAGTCCCCATGTTGGTGATGATCAGGTCCAGTATGTTTTCCCCTCTTGTGGGAGTGGTAACAAGTTGTTCCATAGCATTTGAGTTTATAAATTCTGGGAACCTTTGGTCTAGGGTGTTGGAGCTAGAGTAATGCTCCCAGTCTATGTTTGGGTAGTTGAAGTCGCCCAGTATAATGGTGTTTGGAGAGACCTTCATATTTTCCAGTGTTCTCAGGAAGGCCGAGTGGCGTTTCTGGGTTTGGGAGGGTGGTCTGTAGCAGGCTGTAAAGTGGAAGGCAGTTTTACCCACTGTTAGTTGCACATGGATAGTCTCTGATGCTTCGTGCTGTGCCATCTACCTGGACGTGTGGGCATCTTTGATGAATATTGATACTCCCCCTCCTTTTGTGGTTCGGTCCAAGTTTTGGGGCCAAAAAGCATGGTATGAGGTATAACCTGGTAGTGCTGGAGTGCTCTCGGGAGCCTTGAACCAGGTTTCTGTTACTGCACAGATATCGATGTTCTTCATGCCAAGGAGAGTTTTGAGTGCATACATCTTGAGATTTAGACTTCTGGCGTTGAGTAGCATTACTCTTAGTTTCTTATCCCTTGTGATACCTATGGAGGTGGGTTTGTCTTTTGAGCCTTGCCTAAAAAAGGCACTATGGAGGTAGCAAGAGCCTTTGCCAATATCCGAAAGCCCAGGGGTGACAGATGCAAGCCGTCCCTAGCGAAGCATCGTGGCTTGTCGAGCATGTCATCCCAGGCTGACAGGCATTGGATCCCCTTTGAATGACACCAATACTTAAGCCAATTGTTGAAATTGATCATCTTGTCTTCATATTGTGGCATCATTCTTGGTGAGGGAAAAATGCTACTCAAGGTCAAGGTTATACCAGCCTGGGCTACATGATCAAAGAGCTCCTCTATGTCTTTTTTCATGTAGTCCAGGGAGGTACGACTCAGGTCATTCACACCAACATGGACAATGACTGAGTCATATTTGTCCTTGCCTTGGTGTGACCTGAGTGCTTGTGTTATGTGGCGGATCCTAGCACCCGACAGACAGCTCACTGTGACCCACTCCTTGTTAAGCCTGGTGAGCGGGATGTCAGTGTGCCTGATGATAGAGTCACCTATTACAAGTGTATCGGGTGTGTTGTTTAGCCTTAAGGGCTGTGACTGTTCGGCACACTGGCTTTGTGAGCTATGTGTTGCACGTGTTTTGTTTTGGGGTAGCGGTTGCTTGGGTGTCTGCTTTGGAGGTCTCTGCTGCTTAGGCAGATTTTTATTTAGAGCCTCTGAGTATGTTTTTGTGTGTTTATGTGTTTGGTTTGCTGTCGTGGTAGGTCTATGTGAGACTGGAATTGTAGTGAGTGTGGTTTCCTTCTCCTCCTGACTGGTTATGCCAGTACTGAGTTAGCTTAGCCTCCAGTTTGGCTATATGGTTGCATCTCTCACATGTGTTGGAATTTGTTGGGAGGAGGAGAGGGTTGTCTGTGTACATGAGTCAGTTGTAACATTGCCTCAATATTCCCAGATTCACCAACTGGACCGGAGAGGAGATTGACAACTGACCTTTGGACATGCTAGAATAGTACTGGGAATTCCTTTATAATTAAAAAAAAGGGCCAATGGGGAACAAGGTACTCAAGGGGAGTTTGTGAGGGTGTAGTGCTTTTAATTTTTTAGTGCTGACATATAATTACTTTAGTGAGCAAGTGCCAGGTAACTTAAATGCAATGTGTTACAGGTAACTTAAATGCAAAAATGACAAACAGTAACTTTCTTTCAAGTGAAACAAGGAAATAAGTACAGTAAGCAATGGAGATATCACTAGGGATCCACAGAAGCGCTGAAAAGCCGCATTTTAGGTGGAATTAGCATTTCAGGGAAATAACAAGCAAACAACAACAAGCATACAAACAAAGCTAGATTCAGCAGACCTGGATCTAGTCTATGCTACAGCAAACAAGGTGTACCAATTTCAGCAAGAAACAGTTCAAATATGCAGGCACTATAAGCCTTTAACCAGAAATTCCCAGCTCAGAAGGGCAGAGTCCAGCCTCTCCTCCCACAAGAGTGCAGACCACGAACCTTCTTAATGTAAAATAACTGGCCTGAAGCCCAAGTGCCCTCTTATGTATTTTGATCTTTGTATGAAAACATCTGTTATTGTGCAAATGCTGACTTCAAACTTTCTTACTTAATGTTATATGATGCAGATTGTTTTCCTGTTGTCCAGCTTTTAAGGAACCAGATTAGCTTTTTTTTCTGGCAATGTGTAAACATACATCCTGTTTTTACATTTTTGCTCTTACTGACAATGTAATACATACATAAGAGGTCAGCTTTTACATTTTTGCTGATTCTGTAGGAAAACATGTCCATTAAGCAAGTTCCTTATTTTTCAAGCCACAGTCATTTAGTATGGATGCTGATCACATATTACTAAACTCTATTTCTACATTTAAGCAAGCTTTATTTTATAACTTATTTATTTTGCATATTTGTAACATAATTAATTTCAACCTTAATATTTTGTTGAGCATATTCTTACAATTCCTTCTTTTTATTTTAAATGTACTCAAAACACTTTATACTGATATGTATTTGTGATCACATTATATAGAAAACACATTAAGAAAAAAAACCTTTAGTCTTCTTTTGATACAAGTCAAAATGCAATTTCACATAGTTAATGCAATGATATCAGTTATTTGTTCTACTTTACTGTAGTACTGATAAATGTCTTTCTTTAATTGAATGTAAGTTTTAAACATTTGAGAATGATTTGTCCAGACATTACATTTTACTATCCTACCATGTATGCTTACCCATTTTCAAAACATAAACATATTATAAAATATATCTCTTTTGTACAGATCAGCTGTAGTTTCCTGCTCTTTCCCAATGTTCTCTTAAGCTCAGCTGTTGTATGGAGGACGTCAGTCTCTATCAGTTCAGCTAATTTATTTTCTTTATCCTGTAACTGTTGTTCAAGAGTTTCCAGTAATGTAGCATGGTCTTTCTGCCATTCTTTAGTAACCTGATCTGCTGAATTTATAACTCCTATGCAGTTTTGAAAAAAATGTGTGTATAACTTGTCTAAACTTCCTGAACTCATTGCGTTTATCTCTTAGAAGTTTATTACATTCTTTTGTAACAAAATATACTAGAGGTTCTGTCAATGGCTGATTTGACTCCTGTTGTAACTCTGAAATAAACCTTTTACATGTGGTGACAGGACATAACTGTTCAGCATCTGAATATAATGAAAACACTTTACCCTTAGTTAATTTTTTATCATGAAAAGGCCTGTCTTTACAGTCTATTTTTTAGCAATATCATGCAATACTTTTTTATGACATTGTACACAAAATGCATTTTTTTTTTGAATCACACAATAAAAATTTGTCATACCCAACATGGTTTTCTTTGAGATACCAGTCAAATATTGTAATACATTTGCATAATGCCTTACTATCAACTTGCCCTGATAAGGTTTTACATTTACTAACATGCTGTGTATACCAACATTGCAATTTAAAGCTTGGCTCACACCTGCTGGAATTACTTCTGATAGCATCTATACTAAAACTGTGACACACAAAAAAGTCTTACCAGTTAGCAAAAAAACAGGTGATCAGGCTGTTGTTGCTGATGGCTGGAAATTTTTCAGAGTAACTCAAGAAGCTGGTGAAACACAACAGGCAGTGAACTGCTGTGTATAGTAGATGTTCTCCTTTTCTTGAAGAATTAATGGCACTGTGACTTTCCTGGACTTCAGGCTCAATCTGGATTCAGACGTCTGAAAAACTTTACTACTACAAGCTGCATAAACTTCTGTTTAGGATTTACATATACGTACAAATGTTAGTTACTGCAATTTGACTGAAGTGACCATCTGCAGGGCTTACCACTACTCCCCCTGTGTTTGAATGCAGGTAGGCTCGCCACTGAAAAATTACTTTTAAGGTGCTAATCACTGTGCTGTTACTGTGATGGCTCTGAAGTCTTCTTAAGACACTCATTCCTGGCTTGGTTTTGCTAAAATCAAAGTCTGGTTATAGCTGCATTCACAGTCTGTTGCATACAAAAACTTGCAGAATATACACTGATGAGAGAATATACTTTGCAGCACCAAACTCAGAGCAGTAACAAATAACTTTTTATAACAAACCACACGTACTACTGTAGCAGCTTTAGGTACTGTTCTACTTTACTTCTCAAATAGCACAGATGATGTGAGAGATACAATACTACCTAGGAACAAGTGTGTGTTCCTACACAGATATCTCTAACATAACTGAATTAATACAGATCTTATATACAGTTCTAGTCACGCACACACATCTGTTCTTGTGCAAATGTTGACTTCAAACTTTCTTACTTAACAATGTTATATGATGCAGATTGTTTTCCTGTTGTCCAGCCTTTAAGGAGCCAGATTAACTTTTTTTCTGGCAATGTGTAAACATACATCCTGTTTTTACATTTTTGCTCTTACTGACAATGTAATACATACATAAGAGGTCAGTTTTACATTTTTGCTGATTCTGTAGGAAAACATGCACCTTAAGAAAGTTCCTTATTTTTCAAGCCACAGTCATTTAGTATGGATGCTGATCACATATTACTAAACTCTATTTCTACATTTAAGCAAGCTTTATTTTATACCTTATTTATTTTGCATATTTGTAACAGAATAACTTTCAACCTTAATATTTTGTTGAGCATATTCTTACAGGAAGCATACTTGGATTTTTTGAATTAGGGATTCTTTAGAGTGTTTATTAGATACTAGCACTTTAAATGATGCAATTGTTTTTTATTCATTAATTAAGCAGTGCTTTTCATTGGCTATTACTGCTTTTTAAACTGTATTGTGTTAATGTGCTGTTGTCTGATGAAATGGTTACCAACCATGAAAACACTTACCTTGTATGATTGAACTTTATTTTTATTTCCATTTGGAAGTTTTATTTTTTGTTGCCTTGCTGGGACTGAACTTGTTTTTTATACTTGGTTATGATCTTGTTATTTGTCCTATATCTTGGTCATTGCTTGTTTGCTTTAAATATTTTGAAGCCTGACAAAGTTATAACTCTGTCTTTCAGAGGTGACCATTTCATATTTTTCTATGTCTATTTTTTCTCTAAACTTGTGGCAGTCATTTTTTCACCTTTTTCATGAATGGGGGTGCTGTCTCTTTTCAAATCTTAAGAAATTAATACAACAAAACTAAAGCAGAATTGAAGCACCTTTATTAATAGTTCAGTATATAACAGGTGTTGTTCCTACACACACACACACACACACACACACACACACACACACACACACACACACACACACACACACACACACACACACACACGACTGGTAGCACTGTTCAGATTTTACTATGAATCTAGTTGATGGTGAACTTTATCAAATTATGTTATTGTTGACTGATGGCTCATTGACTGGAGCATAATTCCAGGGTGTTTCTCTTTGCTCAGGGTTGTGCACGGTTGTTAGTACATATTAAGTTATGGGTGTGTGGAACAGAACTCCCTATGTCAGGTCATTTGGGGTACAAAGCCATCCATGTAATAGCAATTATTTGTTTAGGGGAGGGGTGTGTTTGCAATGCTGGCATGTCTTGGTGCCCTCTTTACTTTAGGGGCTTGGGTTAGGTGTCGGGTTTGATCGGGAATGTAAGCTCATTAGTTACACTTGCAATCATTGCATTTAGATTATCAGGTGGATATGTTCTGGTGTAGTGTTTACTTCATGGGCTTGGGTTAGGATTTGGGTTTGATTGCAGATGTAGACACATTCGTTTTATTTGCGATTGTTGCATTTAGATGGTCTGATCGGCATGTTCTGGTACCATTTTACAGGTTTAGGTTAGGTTTTGGGTTTGATCACAAATGTAAGCACATTCACTACATTTGTGTTCATTGTGTTTAGAAGCTTTTTTCCCTTAAGTTGCTGTAGATGAAACTTAATAATGTATTGTGTCTCAACCCTTGTCTTCTATGACCTAAATTAATGGGAAACAGGAAATTCATCCCTGGTTTGGCACCTGTGTCTCTAATGGACACAGGCAACCTGTAAATGGTTCATCTCCCAGGCCCCTGCTTGTAAATGTTTCATCTCCCAAGACCCTGCTTAAACTTATTAAGGGTATCAGAACTTCTCAGAGATTTGGAATGCATAGCTAGGCTTAAAAAGGCCCTTGTGGTTTATAGACTAGTAAGCATCTATGAACCTATAATGTACATATATACTCTATTGATCCATCTATCCATAATCATATAACCAATCAAACGTTATTGGTTAGGAAGCATGATCTTTAACATTGGCAAACTACATTCCAACTTTTCTGGCAACCTGCAAAGGATATTCTTTCACTTCTTAAAATAAGTTCAAATTTCCCTCATTAGATTCATCACCCCCCTTTTTCTCATTTTCTACACTGGGTTGGGGTGTTGTGTCAACTGTCACCATTTCTGTCTATTCAATGCCACTTTTCTACCTTCTTCGACACTCATGCCCGACTACTGCAGGTCTTTTCTCACACAATCCATTCATCTCTTTGCTGGATGCTCCCATTTCATCCTGCCTTCTTCCTAACTGTCCCAATTCTTCTTCACCAGATTGTCTTCTGCTTTTCTACACATGTGCCTAAAACACCACAATCTGTTCTCTTTGACCTTTACTGCAAAAGAAGCTACTTTGACTTCTGCTCTTATATCCTTATTTCTTCAATTGAATCACAGTGTGCATCCTACTAGCCATCTCAGGCACTTCAATCCATCAGCCCTAGCTTCCTCAACTGCTCTGCCTTCACTGTCCCTAGAGTCTGTACTATACAGTAGTACTGCTTGCACCACTGTTTTGTATACCTTATGTTCCAGCCTATTTCTCATTTGTCTGTCATACACTATCCCTAAATCTCAGTGAGAGTTGGCTACAGCCCCCCTGATTCTAGCTTTGACCTCCTCATTCAACCTTTACTTCTCAACCACCCTTCCCAGATACTTGAAGCTGTTAACCCCTTCTACTATTATGCCTTCTATCTCAGTTCTCATCTTAGCAGGGTCTGAAAAAGGGATATTTCTAACCCATTCTACCATGCTTTGAATTTCAAAGGTTGTTTTATTCCTTGAATATTTGTACATGTGTCAATCACATATTTATCACATTTCTGGCAAGATGCCATCTTAGAACATTTTAAAATGAACATCATCATAACACTTGAGACTATCTTAATTATGCTATTATTGTAACATTGATTTAATTGTAGTTTCATAATTCTGCAATTTAATAATTTTACTAAATTGCATGTGTTGACACAAAACAGTTAACTAGAATATTTTTCTCATCAACAGGAAATTTTACAGTGAAGATACTTGATGATAATCTGATAAGTAGAAATGGCAGTGGAATCAGAATTTCTGGTGTTTTGTAAGGAGTAAAAATATTCTGGCATCTGTTTTTTCAGTTCTATCTTTTATTTTATACTTAGGGAGTGTCAGTAGTACACTCACATTTGTTCCAGAGAGCTGTGAGTTCTGTTCCCAGACTGGGTAGATCAATTACTGACATCATAGTGCAGCATAAAGGGGGTACTGCATTCTTGAGTGTGTTATCCTTTGGATGATGAGATATTAAATTGAGGTCACATTTGCTTGAGTTGGTAGTAGTTCAAGTGGATGTTAAAGATCATGGTCTTTATTAAAAGGAGTAGGGGTTCTTTATTTAACACAACATAAAAAAATGGTTTTATGTATTTACAGGCATATATATATATATATATATATATATATATATATAAATACACACACACACACACACACACACACACACACACACACACACACACACACACACACACATTGCTATTTTTACTATTTCTTTTCTTATAACATCTTCATTGTTATTCTTCCATAACTGACCCCCTCTCCTTCCACAAACACAATCTAATTTTTTTGCAAAATATCTATCAAAATCCATTCTAGTGAAACAACATTTCATTCAATCTTTTATTCCAGATCACTCATATTACATAAAATAAATTCTTATCTAGCCATCTCACATATTCTTTCTTCTTGCTCTTATAATATCAATATGTAATCATATTCATATATTGTTTGTTATTAAAGCCCCCCCAAATTTCTTCACACAACTTTAGCCAGAGTTTTACCACTCTTTTGCATTTCAAAAAATGTATTCTGTTGTCTCTTTCTCCCCACAAAATAAACACATGCTTTCAAATTTCTTTTTATATGCCAGGGCACTTCTATGGGCTAGCCTTGTAAAGGCCCCAGGGCCATTAGCCTAGTACACACCTATGAACCTATAAACCTATATGGGATTTTCCCCTTTACGGGTAATAAAATAATATTGTTTGATCACATTATTATACCACATCCTTCTATCTTTCTCTGTATTATCAATTTTTATTTTACGTCAGTACTTTTTCTTGATAATTTTTCATTTACAAATTATTTTTCTCTTTTTCTTACTCTCATCATCTCTCAGAACTTTTTGTACATATATTTAAACTTTCTCACTATTAATTTATCATTCCCTTTATTTACCCACTTTAATACACTGTGCAAGTTCAAAGAAGCAGAATAAACAACTGGATTTAGCAACCACAACCCCCTTCATCTTCACTTATATACAACATACTTCATTTCACTGGGCTTAATCTTGAACCCCATATGAAAGAAAACACTGAGTGCTCAATTTCCTTTTCATATTTTCCTGCAATCATATAGACATTTAACATATATGCTATTTTTCCCATTAATACAGAATTTACCAGATAAACCTTCTTCCTGAATGCTAATCTATATGACCCCCACAGAAAATATATTTCTTTCATTTCTTTTATCAAACTTCTCATTGCATCATAACTACATCATTTTCCCATACTTTATCCCTAGCAACGACACTTCATTCATTGACACATACAGCCCCCTAGTTTTACCACAGCACTCAAATCCTTACTTTTATCTTATTCCAATGTCATTCCCATAGCTGGATCCAGCAGTAGGCAGCCTAGGCAGTTGTGGGGCCTTCTGGCTGCCACAACATTTACTTTCAATTAAAAAAGTACATTGCACTTCCTCTTTAAAGGCACGCTCATGTCTATGGATGGCAAGTTAGTTAATTTACTTACTCAGGCTCAAACCTTGTACCTGAGCTGTAGACAAGCTACACATTAATACCTGAATTGCAAGAGCCACACAGCATGTTGCAGTACAACTGTGGCAGCGCACATTTGAATGGATGATATCCCTACTGTTTATTAGCTGAATGTTAGTGCCAAAAAGGGGTAAAAGGCCAAATACATCATATATGTATTTGAAGAATATTTTTCACATGTATGAGAATGAAAGACACATTCACAGCTTGTCTCGAACCTCCTACCAATGTAGGTATACAATCTACAAAGCACAGCTTCAAAGTAACTCACCACAAAAGAATTCACACTACAACTGTGATATACTGCAGTTATGTTAGCATTATGTAATCACTGTGTGTCCAAAAACTTATTTTCCCTTGGGATGCTAGGGTTTGCTAGTGTAACACTACACCACTCTAAATTCATCTTGCAAGTGGAAGTATACATAAAGGTGGTTGTGTGGTGGCCAATGGTATATGACAGTAAAGACAGTCAAACTATTTAAGCAGGGATTGATGAAGACCACCTACTTATGCAGTTAGACAACCTATACAGGACATTACTAGCAGTCAGGACCAGAAAATACTGAGTACAGGTGGAGCATACAGCACCTATGAAGGGATGACATCAGCAGTGTATTGCTAAGGAGCCATCTGAGTTTGAAAAACTTGCAACTGCAAATGTGTGCAAACCAATCCTGAATTCATTTACAGTCATGATCACAGTTTTAGAAGTTATTTGCTGCTGTATTTGAACCTCATACCTATCTATATAAACATTATAGAGACAAGTGTCAGAAATGCCAGCACCACAGGAGAAGTCTAAATCTTAATGCGTGAAAGTGCACTTTAGAAAAAAAATATCCTCATCAGTATATTGCACAGAAGATGTAGTTGTAAAACGTGAAATAAGGAGATGGTGGAGGCATCTAACAGTTTAAAATGTTTCTCGAGAGTAGTAGTTGATTGAGCAGCAGCTGTGTTGGAGAACACGCTCACCTAATGCTATATCCCAACCCTCAAACATGTTCTAGTATACAGTTTAGAGATAGGAGGACCTCATCAATGTATTTCTGTAAAAAGTGGGATAATGGAGCTGTGTGCAAAGTTAAATGCATTCTTCTCACAGAAAGTCGATACAGCACCAAGCTTTTCACACACACACACACACACACACACACACACACACACACACACACACACACACACACACACACACACATGTCCTATGTTGAGCATCAAACCTTCTATCTAGTTAGATAATCTAGATAGTGAAGCATTAGTCACAAGCACCACAGGAAAAGTCTGACTTTAAGGATGTGAGAAAGCACATTTGTACTTGTTGATTTGTATTTGTTTTAGAACAAATGCATATGTGTACATGGGAAGATGTAACATGCCTATGATTGCCCCATAAAATTACATACTTCTCTACTAAGATTTAGATACTGTCCTTATGTACATTGCATTACTGTGAGGGACATGTACCTGTTTTACAATATGGGATGCCGAGTAAATTAAGAGTTGTAAACAGTGGTTTATCAATCAAACTTTCCTGCCACTTAATGTCGGAATGATTGTACACTTCTCTTGTCTCATGCTTGCACAATGTGCATTGTCTAGACTGACATCTCCTACATAGGACAGTGCACTGTAGAATATAGTGATGGATTATGTGTGTACAGCTTAACCAAAATTGTAACACAGTTCCAAGAGTAGACATTTGACAGCAGACATACATTAACTAACTGAATTAATTAAGCCAACGTCACTCTGAAATCAAGATAACCTGTTGACAGAATTAATACAGAAATTCAAACTTTACGCAATCTAAAACTATAATTTGATTTTCATATTTTTATTTTATTCTTTGAGTTCAGCACTCCCAAGCTGAGTTGCATTGTTGATGGCAAAGTATTAGCTCCAGAAGCTGGTGAAGGCGGGGGGGGGGGGCAGAGGGTGAGAGAGGCGCTTAGTGATCTAAAAAGGGCAATATTTTAAAACTATTTATTACCAAAATATAGGTCACAAGGAAGACATTTTAAGCTTAGACAATTTCCCTTTTGGTGCTCAAATTAACATTTCCTGATTGGTCTTACCCATCCCATGGCTGACAATTGTATATTTGCCCTAGTTAGAATGAATGTGATCATACCATAGATAAACTGAGGGGACGCATGTAAGGGATGCAGCATTTAGGAACTGCCTCTATCCATTAGTGATACAAGGGGCAATCCTGGAATACATTTTATATTACCAATCCTTAGATCCAAGTTGCATTTGAATATGGACAGGGATGAGCTTTGTTTTACTTGAATGGATAGTCTGTTCCAGAACAGTGGTAGCCTCTGTGACATATATCCATCTCTCCACAACATTCAGTTTAGATAACTGGACTGAGTATTTCTGATGCCATTTGACTTGCTGATGTTCGGTAGGTTCATAGTATTGGGTTGGAGGATGCCTTGTATGCCAGATCCAGGTCACCTCTAAGCACCCTGTAGGATACTGAGTATAGTGATAAATCTTTGAGGTGGTCCACGCTAGACCTATTGTTTAAGACTTGCATCCTTTTAATAAGGTATCTCTGTGGGTATTCCAATTGTTGCATGTGTCTGGACAGATACATGGCAAATTGGGCATTATACAAAATGATTGACCTATGAGGGCTTTGTAAAGAGGGACAATAACATTTGTAGATCTTGCAACAATCAATGTGTTTATAAGCTGTGCAATATAGAAAGACTTTATGACTCTGGGCACATGTTGGTCAAAAATTAGGTCACTGTACACACAAGTTCCCAAATTCCAAACAACTGGGTCAGTTCTCAGTGGGTATTGTCAATTTGGCAGTTCCCTGATGTAAATGACTTCTCAAAGGATACAATAATGTATTTTTGGAGTTTATTTTCAATTCATGATTCTGGCACCAGTTATTGTTTGGGACAAACCTTCCTGCATGATGGCTAAGTCATTTAGGGATTCAGTAACTGCTCATAGCTTGAAGTCATCTCAAACTTAGTTGGCCAAAACCCTTTGGTGTTTCCTTTTACTTTTGAGATGTATATGCCAAACAGAAAAAGTCTCAGCACTGAACCCTGGGGGAGTCCATTGGTGGCTGGCCTCTTTGTAGAGGTAACTTGAGGTCCACAATCCACAGAACTACACTGACATGTTCAGCAATATGACTGTTATTAATTATTAAAATAACAATGAAAGCCATAAACTATCAGAAATTGGAATAAAACAACAAAGTTCCAGTTGTAAAAAATAATAAATGCTTTCTTGCCTTTCTTGTCAAACACAGAATGAAAGTGCTTATTATTTTTTACAACTGACACTTCCTTGTTTCACTCCAACTTCTGATCATTTTATAGTAAAAACCAGTGCAAAATACCAGAGCTGGATCATGATTAAATGGGGCCCTATGCAGGGTAATAGATTGGGCCTCCCCCCAAAGCATCCCCTCCTGTAGCAACCTCCTACCGCACCAGCAGCAGCCCCCCCCGTCACTGCAGTGTTCCATTACTTACCATAAACACCATTCAAACCTGTCAGCAAGCAAACTGTTTTCTTATTTACTTCTACAGCGATTACAGATATTGAAATAAAATAGCACAAACACTGATAGCCACTTGCTAAGCAAACAAAACACTCTCGCAATGAAAACTGACTTAGCATGAGCAGTAAACTTCTCTACCCTTGAAACTCACATTCATTGAAATGGCATGAAAACCCACATTTATTTTGCATCTGGCCAGTGGAGAACTAAGCTTACCTCTTGGCTGTTTTCAAACCATAGGCTCCTTACACATTTTAGGGCCAAGCATACATGTATGTGTTCTTTGATTCACCTTCCTGATTGTATTAAATTATATTTCTTGTATACTACAGCACACCTGTTAGAGTGTGTTTTAAATTTGTTTTGAGCACTTTTCTAGTAAGCAATGAAACAAAATTTGTGAACCAATAATGACAAAACTGCCCAATTCAGAACATTTCCATCATAAACGTCTACTCAAACTTCTGTCATTGCAATCCACCAATATCAGTAAATATATACAATCTCAGCAGAAGTAAAACTCATCTAAATAATTCCATATTAAAGGGATATGTAACTAATGAAGAGGTTGCTGCTAGCAAACAACTTTATATTTCATTGTTTCACCTACAAATAAAGTGCCTGTTACCCTTGAAGAATTGTCTATGTTACATTAAAAAAATATATAAGCTAACAATATTGCAATAGGGAATGGATGGCAAACTGCTACTAGGTTCATAGCTGCTAGATAACTCCTCCAAATGAGGATGTTCACAGGACTGCAGCATCCACTTTCTTTAAAGTACAACACACTACAGTATCAGCAATGCATCGGCAAAATACCTGTTCATAGGTTCATAGGTGTTTACTAGGCTAACGACCACAAAGGCCTTTTTAAGCTTAGACATACTTCCAAAATCTCTAACGAGTTCTGATACCTTTGATAAGTGTAAGCATGGGCCTGGGAGATTAACCATTTACACGTAACCTGTTTGCATCAGAGACATAGGTGCCAAACCAGGGATGAATTTCTTGTTTCCCATCCAAATGTCCAAGTTGCATTTGAATTGGATTAGAGAGGAACTCTGCTTTACATGGATGGGGATCCTGTTCCATAGATGGGGTAGTCTCTGGGATACATACATATCTCTCCAGCAGGTCCTATTTATATCACAGTTGTGCGACTAACAATGCAAACAGACTTGGCATAATGAGCACTAAACTTCTCTTCCCCTGAAGCTCTCAGCTCCTTGTAAAATCCACTTGACACTCAACTAAATCTCTCAATTTTGCAGCACAAGAAATCTGGAAAAAGTCAAAATCTATTGGGGAGGAGGGACAAAGGCCCAAAACCAGGGACACATTTTAAACATTGCTCGTATAATCTTAGACAGATGCTAGAATAAAGTGTTTTGTGTTACCATGTGTTTCCTGAAACTTAAAGGGCTATCATTATTTAGTGAATTCGGTTCTCACTGATTTGCCAGAAATCCACAAATTTTAAGAGCAACAGACTAAAAATATGAGCAAAATGTTCTGTAAAAATCTGGACAGTTGAAAGCTATGGATTCAACTTCTTGAATCACAAGTCGTGGTGTGGGTAGAGAATTCAGGCTCTTGTTTCTTGTACCTAAGGTAGAAGGTTTGAGCCTGAGTAGCACTAACCACCAGGTATACCTAACTGGGGCATTTTATACACACACACACGCACACACGCACACACACACACACACACACACACACACACACACACACACACACACACACACACACACACACACACACACACACACACACACACACACACACACACGGCAGCAACCAATGTGATATCACACAGACAAGGCAACAACTAATGTGATCTACCCCAGCAAACCAGCAAAACAGGGCAACAACTAATGTGATCTCCCCCAGCAAAACAAGGCAACAACTAATGTGATCGAAAACTCTCCTTACCTGGAAGCACCCCACAGAAAACAGCAGCAGATGTGAGTAGAAAACTATACTGTAACATATTTTAAAACTGTGCAGGTGGCAGGAAGGCATGCACGCATAGCTGTATGGGAACATAGAAGATGCTGCCATCATGGTCTTGCCACTGTAAAAGTGGGGGGTGCTGCTCCCTCCTTGCTCTATGGTTCCAACCCCTTGGTATTAGTGTATGTGTAATCATATCTTGAAGTGTTGAACTTAGAATGGGAATTAGTTGTACTCTGTGTTGCTGTGTGCTGACTTTCAAGCAAAGATCTGTAAAAGAGAGGATTCACAATTAGGAGCAGGCACATTAATACAGCAGCAGGATAATGATGTGTTAAGGAAAGGTGTAGGCAACATTTGCAGCCACAGGAGTCAGAGAAAACATTCTGAAACTTTTTTTCATCCATCTGGATTCGAACTTTTAAAGCATTCCAAGGAAAAACTTTTATACACAAGTATTATTTAAACACGTCATATAGGAAGTTATATTTCTGATAGTCACCACTTGACAGGAGATTTCAGCAAACTAGGATGTATGTATTCACCCTCATTACCCTACTGACCAGTGGACTGACCAGTGGAATCTGTACATCCAACTCTTCAGCGTGTTGAAAAGTACATTAAACAGAATAAACATAACTGAGCACAGCAGTGCAAAGTACAACTGAGTAATGCATCCAAAGTCAATAAAAATCACAAGATATTGCCGTAAGATTTGCACTTCCATTTAGCCTTAGTTGAATTTTTTTGCCCAGCACCAGACATTGCACAAATGCAGACATGGAAGAATGATACAGAAGGGAGAAGACATATTGATGGGGTGAGATGGAAGCAGGGACAAAGTAGCTTATGACAGAAGAGGGACAAGGGTGGCTATAATAATATGTAGGCAACAGGTACAAATAAAACAGAGTACCAAAAACAATCAGTAACACTTTGCTAATGGCTGGATTAGAACTCCTGAAAGTAGTCAAACATTTTTACAAACATGTGAGCATTATTTCATCAGGCCACAAAGGAGTTACTATGAAATATTTAAATAACAAAACTGAAGCACAGTGGCAACCTACTGAAGAACAAGGGGTGAACAGAGAGAAATGGACAGATGAGGAATAACAACAATATATTCTATGGGATGTATAGGAAAATCTGCATGGTGTGCTACTCTTAATTATTAAATCATCATTAATCTGTCATGCTCTGTACAATAAAGTGCTTGCAATATGGATAAATAAGGGGTAAGCATGTGCTACAAACATGAAGACATAAGCAGGATAAGGTTGTTGTAATAGCTTTCCCTCTTGGTGTTGCAATGATTTTTGCAAATGATGTCTTGCTGCACTATTCAAATTGTATATTAATTAAATGTTAAATATGAAGAGAAATACATATGTTTGCAGTTAAATATATGAAAGTAATATGAAATGTCATGAATTAATAAACTGATCTACAGCTGTAATCAAACACATGACACTGTACAAAACATCAGTCTACAAATAGAGTCATTATCTCAACATGCCACATAGTAACTCCTACTTTATTATATCCAGCAGTCTAAAACCTGATTAATTTAACTGTTTCACAGTACTGCCTTTCATCTGCCTTTACTCTGAATGCTCACAGTGCAGCAGATTTAATTACATTTGTCCAAAAGTAACCAGACCACCATGGATTAAATTGAAATCATCTGTTTTTGTGATAAGAAGTTAAACAGCATTCGACATCACTTAGCATTGTTGAACCATGCCAACATGTGTGTAAATGCCAAGGGCATAAGGTAAAGCTTTTTCCATGGGGCATTTCTGGTTATGAATGCTGTGTATGAATATACTTTTTGATCAGATTAAACATATGAAAAAGGGGTGGACAGGACACTGGTGAATATGGGGTTGGCAAGGAGAAGGTAGGACGCAGGGGAAAGAATATAGGAATTTTCAGGAGGTAGTGGGAGAGCATCATAAGTTATCCACTTGGAGGTTGGTGTAATGGTTAAGGTGCTTACCTTAGAAACAGAAGATGCAGGGTTTGATTCTGACATGGGGTAATTGGCTAGGCTTAAAATGGCCCATAAGGGCAGTTAGCCTGGTACTAACCTATGAACCTATGAACATAAATGCAGATGGGTAACAACAGAATAATGTTATATGGCCAACTGGACCAAATCAAGTATGTCAAGATGGCATAGTGGCAAAGCAGAGAGCTATGTTGTGGAAAATGTTTAGGAAAGAGAGGGTCATGTAGGAAGTGTAGGTTGGGAAGTATGGTTAGATATAAAGAATATACAAGACATACAGCGATGGTGATGGAGACAAAATTTTAGGGGCCACCATGATTGGGAATAGGTAGGGGATATCAGCGGCACACTCATATCTAGCCTGAGAATAATGAAAATCTATTCTACACCCTCAGAACTATCATCATTGTTGTCTTTATCAGGTGTCTAGCTCAGTGCCAGATGTGGTATTATTTTAGCAGTCCGATGCAGGACCTTTTCAACCCTGCCAATGCATGCACCAAGGCCCCTCTACATGATATCCTCCATTAGCCCTGTCAGCTCCTGGTGGATGACAAAATCACCAAAGGACCATACTACTGTACCAGCAGTTGGGGTAGAGTTACCTGACGTAGGTGGAGCAGGTAGGACAGGGATTGTGGAGTCAACACTGACAGGTTGTGAAACCGAAGTATTGGGTGACTGTACTACCATCTGTGGAAGCATGATGGGCTGAACCGCAGTGGTTGGTCTACTTCTCTGTGCTGTTTTCATTTTGTTTTATGAGCAAGGTATGCAAACAGCAGACAGCTAATAAATTATAACTCCCCCAAAAAAGAGAGAGAGAGAGAGGATGGATGGAGATAAAAAAAAAAAAGATAATTAGATCCATGCCATGCCACATTCATTTACTTTTTCAGTACAATTTTAGGGGCAATACACAATTATGATAATTTAGTATTGTAGACCTTTGCCACATCCATATATGATTTTACGGTATGTCATAAAACAGAAATTTCACTGCTAGGATGTAAGTAAGAGCAGCTTTTGCTTCCTTATGATAGATAGGATAAATGCGTTCAGATGTAATTACTACAATTATCATATCTGAATTGTTCCTGTCATATTATTGTTGTTAATATTTTAGAAATACTATCTTGTAATAATAACTAATTGCTGCTTCTAGGAATAACTAATTGCTGCTTCTAGGTATTGAACCCACACATACACAGTTAAGCTGGTGTTCTCACTGCCTAATGCAGGCATCAAGAGTTGTTGGGAGAAGGCTTACATTCATATTATCAAGGTTGAAGCATGCCTTCTCAAGATGCTAGCAATCGAGGGAGTGAAAATAATCTTCTAACTTGATTTGGACTTGAGTCATAATCATCCCATGCCTCCCTGAGGCGTGTTAATCTCTCTTGGTGTACCTCACAGTTTATAGCTATCTGCTCTGCAGCTGTATAGCACAAAGAGAAAAGAAATATATATGAAAGCATAATGAGGAACTGTGTTGGCTGACTAGATAATTACTAAGATATCATAGACAGGTTATGGGTCAGTATACTTACACACCTGAGGGGTGTTTGAAGTCCTAAATTCAGCCCCCAATTGGCTTAGGAGGTACTGCTTGTGTTTCATAAGGCCGCCATAGTGGTGACAACTTTGTTCTGTATTGTGTGGAATACCAGTTGTACTGGAGACAGTCTTGACTAAGCTATTCTAAGCCTCAGCCTCATACCAAGACCCAGTAAAATTCCCCTGTAGCAGCCTATGGCTGTAGCGCTTCATGAGGAGAGTCACAAATATCCTGGATTCTTCAACACTCCACCTTTGTGCTCTAAATTTAGCACCATTTTGTTCATCGCCAACCATGTCTGCAAAAGTCAAGCTAGCAAGATATGTCTTATTTGGCACCCAATTCAAATGTTGCGTGTAACTGGTTATGCACAAAGATGTACAGTCTTTCCAACTGCATTTGTGCAATTGAAAGCATATAGATTCCTTGGCAAACACATTGGTGCTACTTACATCATATAGCAATAAAGGTGTTAAACATAGCATTTAGCAGTGTCATTTGTGATGCTCAACCTATTGACACAGGAGGTTCCAATGTTTAACAATGGCATGCTTGATGGCATGGCTTTTAATCCTTGCAATTTGGAAAGAGAAAGAAAATAAATTGTGATGATAGGGGATAGACAATGTTAAAATATTGCTGAAACAGCTAGGAATCAAATGCATGGGATAATTCATGCAAAAATTGAAACGTATTAGTTGACATTACCACAAGGGAACTGCCTTTTAAGCATGTAAATACGATTTATAATAATTTCAAAATGAATGTGATACACTTCAGAAAGGCCTGTATGTGTGAGATTTTAATTAACCCTGGGAATGCATTCCTGTGTAAAAGTCAATATTTCATTTGTAAATATATTTCAGATGATACAGTCGAATGAGCTGAGTAATACATGTTGAGGAATGCTACATACTTACGTACTTCACAATACATAACTGCCCTAAACACATAAACACAACGTTGGGATGTGTGATACAGCCTGATGATTATAACAAAAGTATTATGCCCATCATACATATGCAAGTGAATTTTAAATAAAATGCCATCATTGTCATGTTTAAGAAATTGTACCCACATTAGCTTGATGTTATATGTGAAGCATTAATGATATATGCTAAAAAGAAGACTTTAGTTATGCAAGCATTACTGATGTATTGCTTGCAATAACCATGTTTAACACTATTTGTCTTTATTTTTACAGTTAATCAAACAACCATGAGAAATGGTTTTCTGACATTCTTTGTAAAACAACTCTTAGCTGTTTTCAAATTCTTAATCACCTGTGCTTTTTATCTAAACTCACTGCACTTACACCTTGTGCCACAAAGACAGGTATGTAACAAGTGGAATTTCTCCACTCAGTACTGTCCAGATTGCTCAGAAAAGCACACCATTGTCAGGCATGTTTGCCCTACATAAGGTAACCTAAACTAATTTTTCACATTTTTCTTAGGTAGTGAACTGTGTTTGCATGCTGCCAAGCAGACAGCAAATGCAAATTAAAGAAAACAATTACATACTGAGAATAGTTGAAATGTGATCTCTAAACAGAGTTTGAACAATGCATCATAGGCCTTATTTATCTCAATTCACTTTATTTATGCTTTGTGCCACAGAGAAAGTTAAATGACAGGTATATTTTCATCACTGAGTACTATCCAGAGTGCTGTCAGACATGTAATATTACCAGGCATGTTTGCACTAGATAGGGCAGCCTAAAGTATTTTTTTTTTACTTTTTTCCTTAGGTAGAGAACTGTGTTTGTGCACTGTCATCAGAGAACAAATGCAGATTTAAAAATTACATATTGAGAATGTGATTTGTAAACAGGATTTGAACAATGCATCACATGCTTTATTTCTCTCAATTCACTTCATTTACACCTTGTGCCACAGATTTGGACAGCTGTCAGGACCATTTTCCGTATTCAGAACTATCCATGGTGCTGAGGACCATGCACCAAATACCAAGCATATTTGTGTTACATAATGCGGCCTAAACTAAATTATTCTTGTTTTTTCCTTAGGCAATGCACTGTGTTTGTGCACTGCTGAGATGAGAACAAATGGAAAAGGTATTAGAAAAATATGTGACAGATGAAAAAGCTGGCAGTAAATTAAATGCAATCAACGGACAACATCAGAAATGTACTTTGTGGAACACATTATCAGACTTGTAGTCCATGACAAATAATGTGATAGCAGACAGACAACAGATTGCATGTTGTTAGCAATAGTGACACTATTTAATTTTTAAACAGCAGTACAATAGTATTACAAAATGTGATTAAATATGCATTTATTTCACCCTCTGTAAAATTATTAAAGTGGATTTGAACCATGCATCTGCTGTCTTTTTTATCTAAGCTCACTGCACTTATACCTTGTGCCATAGAGAAAATTACCTGATAGGTGTATTTTCTTTACTGAGTACTATCCTGAGTGCTGATGGCTACACAATGCTGACTGGCCTATTTTGTGCTAAATAACTACATTTTTCATTTTTTTCCATAAGCCATGGAAGTTCATTTCATGCTGCCAAGTGGTGTGCAAATGCAGAAGGCAACATTTATGAAAAGCATTCACAAACTTTGTTTTGGATAACAATTTAAAGAACATAAAATGAATCACAGTGTATATCTAGCAATGTGCTTCTACTACATTACACTGACACATTCAGCATTTTCACATCTCCTTGCCACATCACTACTATCATTTACGTCTCACAATATTTTATTTTATTATTTTATTTTACATTTATTGGCTGGGAAAGTCCGACTGGATGCATGTCCATTTTCAGTGGAGTCCTGGGGAGAAAATCTCCACAGTTAAGTTTTAAGCAAAATATAAGGTGTATACAGAAGCATTCAAATTTATGTAGTACCAAGCTTAACATTGACTAGTAA
This sequence comes from Protopterus annectens, assembly GCF_019279795.1. NCBI lineage: Eukaryota > Metazoa > Chordata > Ceratodontiformes > Protopteridae > Protopterus > Protopterus annectens. The sequence continues at coordinate 1,675,884,859 of NC_056741.1, forward strand.
CATAGCACTGAAGCTTAAGATTTAACATATTTACATAGACTGAACACATCTTTTACAGTTTTAGGTTGAGGCATTACATAATGGTGAACATTGTTAGTAGGGGTTAGTAGTATTGAGACTTTAGGAAATGCCATCTGAATAGGAAAGGGGCCAGGTAACAGAAATGTTTTTATTTTTCACATATCATACACAATTAATATTGACATAATTTAAAATGGCATATCTGTTTGTCACTTTTAGTCAGTACTGACATTACTTGAGTTTCCTACCTCATCACATTCATATGCCAAAATGTATGTCAATATTTATTACAACTTCCCTCAATACATGAACCTTGCATCATCATTACTGTTTTTCTAATCTCAATACATTTATACATTATGCCACAGAGATATGTGTGTGTGTGACTACTTGAATTTCTTCACTCAGTACTGTTCAGAGTGCTTAGGAAAGCATACCAATGCCAATCTCATTTGTGCTCATGATAGCATTCCCAATTAAATTTTTCATTTTTTTCCTTGGGTTCACTGCTATTGACCACTGCCAGTCAGCAAAGTGCAATACCAAATGACATGCAAATAATCAAGAAGAAAAAAAAAAGATACATTTTGAAACACATACTGTTAATGTACACTTCTGGTGTTTAATCAATGTTGTTATCTTGCAATATGAACCTATATGGATTTGAACCCTCAAACCACAGTATTGTAAACAATCATTTAAGACTATTTCCAATATTTACCACAGACAAAGACATATATTGGCAAGGAGAAAAAGTGTTTAGATGTTCTCAGAATGTGACACTATATCAAGTCATATTGAGAGTGCAACAGAACCAGGTTATGAAAGCTGTCCTTTCTCATTTGCAAGTAAATGTCTGGATGATTGAGACATTGCCAACAGTTAGGATATCCATATACTCATACAATCTTAAACAAGTTGTGCAAATATTGCATGTGTATCCTTCCTTTCTTAATGGTGCCTCATTCACTTTTCTATGCTTTCCTAAAAGCAATGTTATCTCATTTTTATTGTATATTTTATCTTTATCAATGCTTAATGTATTCCTTTGAATATGCACAACATTTCTTAGTAAGAGGTAGTAACTGCGGTCATTAAAACAGCATTTGAATGTTAGGAATGCTGCTCTCCTAACTCAGTTAATGTCCTTTCATACTTTTTGGTAAGTCTCTTCCCCCTGAAACACCCAACATATGTGTACATCAGAGGGGAGACTATGAAACACCATTTGTTCCTGCAGTCAGAGTAATCATAGACACATGTAAGCCATTAGCAGGTAACACTTCGCAATGCTCACCTTTGTATTGCTAGAGTGTGTGCATGAAATTGTGTATCTCCTTACAGCATGTTTACCTTCCTTGTACTTAGTGCAGATTTTGGTATTTAGGAATGCTAATGATTTAGCACCTCATTTGCATACTCATATTGCTCACATAGATGTCTGTGCACTATGTAAAGGTAATTGTATAGCAAATACACTTGTATTGTTGTGGGGAGACTGGATCCAGAGAGCTCAATACTGCTAAATACACACAACCTTTTGAGAATTTTAGGTTCATAGATTCATAGGCCTAGCCAAGAAAGTACCCTGGCTTTCGCCACCCAAGAAAATTATTTTCCTGTGCCACTTTTGAGCAGAGCCACAGAAGTAATCCCCGGGGTGAATTTCCTATTTCCCATCCAGTCATCAAGATTTTTCTTGAAGAGTGCTAATGAGGAGCTTTGTTTGATATAGATAGGTAGTTTATTCCAGAGTATGGGAAGTCTGTGGGACAGGAATCTATCCCTCCAGCATGTTCTGTTTATTGTGGTGACAAGGTTTAGGTCCCTAGAGCATGTAGCTCAGAGGAATTGGGATTTCTTTAAGTGAAGCATGTCCAATAGCTCTGGGTTTGACATAGCTTAGTATGTTAGGTAGAGATTGCCTCTGAGTAGACAATATACGACGGAGTAAAGCTGGAGATTTTTGAGACAGTCTGTATAGGGCATCTGTTTGAGGCTGGTAATCCTCTTTATGAGGTATTTCTGTGGTCTTTCCAGTTGTTGTAGATGTCTTGTGAGGTACATACCAAAAGGGGAATTGTAGTCTAGTGTTGTTTGTCTTTTCAGCTTTTCCCAGTTAGGGGTCACCACAGTGAAACTCCGGTCCGCTAATGATTGACAGTCAATTTTTATGGTGCTGAGTTGCCAGCCCGATGCCCAACCTTCAGCGAAGGCATGCCCATTCACCCATGTCTTTCGGAGGCCACTCAACCATGGGGAGGACATGCAGACTCCAAACAGAAGGCACTCCAGCCGAGAATCGTACAGGAGAACCTCTGCTATGAGGCAACATTGCTACTGCTGTACCACCTTGGCTTTTGGGCATTGTATTGTATTGTAGACTATAATGGGTCTAATGAGTGATGAGTAGAGGGGAACAATGACCTCTTTTTTCCTGGATGGGAAACTTTTGTGATGAGGTGTGCCATGTAGAAGGATTTCCTGACTACTGTGGCAATGCGATTATCAAAAGGAGAGACTACTGTCCACCTGTGTCCCAAGGTCTCTTATCACACTTTCGGTGTTAAGTTTACTACCACCTATGTGGTAGTTCATGGGTACAGAGTTTTTACCAAAGGTGATGATAATGCACTTTTTGGCATTGAGCTTGAGGCCATGGCTTTGACACCAGGCATCTGTCTCAGTAAGGCCCTTTTGTAGGATGTCCACATCATTAGGAGTTTTGATTATTGCTCCTAGTTTGCAGTCATCTGCAAACTTCATTAGCCAAAGACCTTCTGTGTTAGCCTGTACTTCAGTGAAGTAGATACCAAACAGGAGAGGACCCAGGGCTGTACCCTGTGTTACTCCACTTGTCACTGGTCTGAAGTCGGATTTGGAGTCTGCTACTTTCACAGTGTGGGTTCTGTCAGTGAGCCAGTTGGCAACCCATCTTGTGACATAGGGATTTATACCTAGTTTAGTGAGGTTTATCTATAATTCCAGAGTGAGGGGTGGTGTCGAAAGCCTTGGCAAGATCTAGATAGGCTGTGTGAACCACCTTACCCTCATCTACGGTCTTGGTGACTGCTTCAAAGAAGTCTATCAGGTTTAGGAGACATGATCTGCCTTTTACAAACCCAAACTGGGTGGGGTCCAGAGTTTGGAGATTACCAATGTCTTTGTTTATAAGTTCCATGATGATTCATTCCATGGCCTTGCAGACCAGGCTTATCAGGCTAATGGGGTGGTAGTTCCCGGGGTCCGTGGTGGCTCCCCCTTTGTGGAGTGGGATGAACATCGCTGTGTGCCATTCAGTGGGCACAAAGCCTGAGGTGAGGCTATGATTGAACATGGTACTTAGGTGGGGTGCCAGTTTGCTCTTTAGTTCATGTAGAATGCAGCCTGGGATGTTGTCAGGTCCCATGGATGTTGTGTTATTGGCTTTTGAGAGTGCGTTTTTTACCTGTACAGCCATGATTACAGGAACTTTGCATTCTTTCTGTATAGAGATGGGCCCTTTAGGGGGTGAGAGGGGAGTAAAGTTAGCACTGAACCTATCTGCCAGGATGTTGGCAATATCAGTTGGTTCTGTATATTTAGTGCCATTGTGCTTTAACTCAGAGCAGATCTGAGTGTGGCCATTGAGATTCTTGACATACCTTAGAGTATTTACTTTCTACACTTCTTTCTTGTCAATGTATGTTGATATTTCTTATATAATGCTTTTAATGTAACATTAGGGATGAACTGCAATGCCCAATACAAACCATTTGTTTATCTTTCAGCTTTTTCTTTATGCTTTACTGCTGGGATAGCCTATGTGTATCAGTTATGTCTGTATTACAAAAGAAAAATTTGCTGCAGAATGTTACCTGACCTATATTTTGTAGGTTTTATTTTATTTCAATTTGAACAGTTATTGCAGGTGAGTGTAGTGTAACTTCCTAGAAAGGTCAGGTATTTTTACATGTGTTAGCACACAGAAATGTGTTAAGTTTATGAGATCTACCCAGATGCCCTCTACAGCAGTGGAGATAGCACTATAAAAGTTTTGTACGTCTGTAAATTGTGAATTATTATTCTTAATGCTGCAGTGTGTTACACAGTTACACCAACTTGTTCTCTGCATTATAGAACTGTTATATATTGTTGTTATTTCATTAAGAATATTTTTGAGGGGAGGCTGCCCTAACTTGTGTTCATGATGGATGCATACATTCATATATAACTGTGTTCTCAGCCATCCTGTGTATTATATGTTTAATTATTTGTCTGTTTTTTTGTTTCATCTCATGCAGGGATCTGGCATCCAAGAAGAAATCTCTACCACACAAGCCACCATTCATTGATGCAGAAAATTAGGTCATTATCCAGGCCTTATGTTGTCATGGAGTGACATAGGAGATGAGAGGGGAGGTAGAGGTGACCGATTTGCCAAAGAGAGAGAGAGAGAGAGAGAGAGAGAGGATATAGCAACAGGTAGTCAATGACATCAATGCTATTGGAGGAAATGGGATATTTTACTCCAAGATATGGCACAGGGAAAGAGATATTATAACCTCTGCCCACTCTAGGGTAGCTGCAGTTGCCCAGAAACAGGTTGCTATGGGAGGTGGCCCTGCTACCGAACCACTCCTAACTGAAACAGAGGAGTTGCTGTCCACTGTCAAGGATCCAGATAGCTTGGCAGAAGCTTCACATGGAACCCTTGATTCCACCCTGATGGACCTCCTGTATATCTACAGAACAAACTGTACCAGAATTACCAGCTCAAAGACTTAAACATTGCCTGTGATTTAAATAAGCCCTGCTGCAGAGACTACTACTTCTCTGGAACAGGCTATCAATCCATGTGAAGCAGAGTTCCTCCCTATGCCAATTCAAATGTCACTTGGACAATTGGATGGGGAACAGAAAATTCATCGCTGGTTTGGCACCTATGTCTGTAATGGACAGAGGCAACCTGTGAATGATTCATCTCCCGGGCCCCTACTTGTAAATGTTTCATCTCCCAAACTCCTACTTGCACTTAGCAAGGGTACTAGAATGTGTGAGAGATTTGGGATGCATGGCTAGGCTTATTAAGGCCCTTGTGGTCGTTAGCCTAGTACACACCTCTGAACCTATGAACCTATGGTGCCGATGTGGGCAACAGACCCAGATCATCTCAAGCAGAACTTCCAGGTATGCAAAATACAAGTATCTTAGTTATATCTTTATATGCATATATCTTACATGTCTGCTATATGTAGAGGCAGTGATAAGTGTTAGTCAGACGACACAGTAAAAGAGAGATAAAGAAGGGTGTTGGGGAAGATCGTGTCGCTTCACAGCAAGCTGAAAACAGGCTCTGTGGAACCTAGTCGGACATTCCTGGTCAACAAATGTTAAATAAAGATTCAAAAGGTCAGTAGATTTTTGTATGAGAACATTCTTAATCTAAACATGTAAAGTGGATTGTTCTTTGTTTTTTATTTCATTTGTATTGTGATACTTAACAGCATTCTTAGGTAATGCCAACTTGATAAACCTACCAACATAACAAAACAAGCAAAGGAAAACATGAAGGTTACCGATCAATGCTAGGGGCCTAAACAAGAAGGTCCATTCCCTACAAGCCCTTCTCACTCTAGAGGATACTGACATCTGTGTAGTGACTGAAATATGGTTTAAAATAGTTGAGAGGACTCCAACCTTGCAGAGCTATAATGCCTTTTATACATTTAGACCAACTACTATGCATAAATGGAAAAAGTGGAGGCATCTCAATCTAGGTTCAGAAGACACTCATGTCAAGGCTGGTAAGGCAGCATGATGCACTAGAGCATTTTCATGTCCAAATAACCATCAGAAAGGTCCCATACCATATATTAGCTAGCCACAGAACTCCCTCTATGACGCAAGAAAGCCACAGTGTCTATCTACAGGAACTAGAAGCACTCAAACCAATACCATTTTCCTAGATAATCTAAACTATCTAGCTATAGACTGGGAAACCTAAACCACCACTAGTGCACAAACACAGAGATTCCTGGACTTTGTCAATGCAAATGCTCTAGAACAATTAGTCAGAGTGCCCTCTAGGGGGAATAACACCTTGGATCTTGTCCTTACTAATATAGGGACATCTTGCACCATCCCTTGCATATCTTCATGACTTATTAGATCTGTCTTTAAAGCAATCTCCTTTGAAATAAAACTGAAAACAGAGATCCCTTCCACCAAAGGTACCTTTAAGACTAACTACCTAGTCCTAAGTGATGCATTGGCTAGCTTTAAATCCCCACCAAACCCAGGTAACTCATATGCAGAAACGTAGACCACCACACTATATCAGCATGGAAACAGCTTCAGAGATGCAGCTATACCCCATAGGAATAAGTGCAGGGCAAACCCATGTGGTGAACCCTTATATCAACAAGGTTTATAATAAAAGGAAAAGAATTCTGACCAAAAGTAAGAAGAGTAACTCCCAGAATGTTAGAGCCCTCATCAGTGAAATAAACAAACACATCAGGGAATTAATAAATCCTCCAAAAACAAGTTTGAGGCTAAAACAGCTACCAAAGGCAAAAACAATCACAAGGCATTTTTACTGATGTTTGCATTCTCCAAGGCACAATGCAGCAATGCGCTGAGTTGATTGAGAACAATGTTACCTACACTGAAGCTAAAGAAATAGCAAACCTAATGGTCAATAAATTTAGCTCTAACTTTACCCCTCTATCCCCTGTGTCTGTTCCCTGAGATATACCTGAAACTGGCTCACCTCCAGCTATCACACAAGGCCAAGTCCTATAAGTGTTATCAGACTTAAAACTACTGCATTGATGGGTCCTGACAATATCCCTGCATGTATCTTGAATAGCATGAAGCATGATTTAGCCACACTCCTAACAACACTGTTCAGTCTCAGACTCCATACAGGTTTTACACCAAGTGAAATGAGAACAGCTTAGCTAATTCCCTGCATAAAGGAGAACCTTCCAAAACACAAGCAAATACACACCCATAAGTCTGACCAGCCTTGTATACAAAGCCATGGAAAGACTTATCATGGAACTAGTTAATTAGGACATAGGAAACCGCCAAACACTAGACCTATCTCAGTTTGCATTTGTCAAGGGCAGGTCCTACTTACTCAACCTGAGGGATTGTTTAGAAAAGGTCACCAAAGCAACCACATACCTAGACCTGGCCAAAGCATTTGACACAACTCCCCACTCAGGCATAGTAGAAAAGCCTAAATAAACTGTGAATAAACCCCTGTGTCACCCACTGGGTTGCCATCTGTCTCACAGATAGGATTCAGATAACCTAAATAGGGGCGGTTACCTCCACAAATAGATCTGTCACCAGTGGAGTGTCCCAGGGTTCTGTAATGGGACCTCTTCTGTTTGGCATCTACTTTTCTGAAGTAAATGCCAGCACCAACAGACTCTGGCTGACTAGGTTTACAGATGACTGCAAGCTAGGGGTAGTTATTGAATCTCTAAATGACTTAGCCATCCTGCAGGAAGGTTTTCCAACATAATTGAGTGGCGTCAAAATCATGGACTACAACTAAATGGCAAAACTTCCATTACTGCATCTTTTGGGAAGCCATCTGCCCCAGGGAACTACCATATTAATAATATGCCCCTAATAGTTATGTGGAAAGTGACCTAACTTTAGACTAACATGTGTCCATTGTTGTAACACAGTCCTTCTAAATTGCACAGCTTATAAACAAAGGGATTTTGTCTAGATCTAGGGAATGTTATTTATTTTTATTTATTTAACATTTGTTTAGTGGGAAAGTCCATCTTGGAGCGAAGCCAATTTTCAGTGGATGCCTGGGGAGAAACTCTCCAGACGCATGTCATTGTCCCCTTTACTCGGTCCTCATTAGTCCAGTCGTTGAAAATAATGTGCCCTTTGGAATGTATCTATGCATAGAAATGCAACAACTGGAACACTGACAGAGATCTTATTTCAGATACAAGGCCTACATGGACTGATTCAAAGCCCAGTCACTATACTCAGTACCTTCATTCTGTTAAGAGGTGGCCTGCGTCTGGCATACAAGTGATGGATTTACTGCAAAGCAAATGACATCAAAAATACTTGGTCTAGAGATCTAAACCTCTTCTGCAACACCAGCAGAATGGTTTGGATGGACGGGTTCTCAGAAGATACTGCTGCTCTGGAACAAACTCCCAGTCTACATAAAACAAAGCTCATCTCTGTCCACATTCAAGCACAACTTAGATCTATTGATGGGAAATAGAAAATTTATCCCAGAACTGCTCCCACTGCTATTAATGGACAGAGACAGCTCTTAAATGCTTTATCTCATGTAAGGGTCCCCTCAAATTATCTATGGTATGATCCCAGTTATTCTCATAAGGGTTTCTACATAATTATTAATAATTATTAAGCATGGGATAGGTAAGGACAATCTATAGCCAAACAGGATAGGTTATTTTGAGCACAAAAAGGGAAATTGACTAGTCTTAAAATGGCCTGCAAGGGCAGCTAACCTAGTACTTACAAATGAACCTATGAACCTATAAAGAAGCACATTATTAGGTTCATAGGTGTTTACTAGGCTAAAAACCACAAGGGCCTTTTTAAGCCTAGTCTTGCATCCCAAATCTCTGATAAGTTTTGGTACCCTTGATAAGTGTAAGCATAGGCTTGAAAAATGAAACACTTACAAGCAGGGGCTTAGGATATGGAAAATTTACAAGTGGCGTGAGAGATAAACCATTTACAGGGTAAATCTGTCCTAAATTTAGCTAATGACCAGATGTCAGAATAAACCCATGTACCTTGGTATCTGCAATACAAAGACTTTAACCCATATGCCAAGCCGTCCCCCTGAACAGCTTCTTAGTTACTAGGAATCTCATCCAAAGGAGGATGCAATCAGGAGTGCAGCACCCCCATCCCTCTTAAAGTGCACCATGTTATCAGCAATCCATCTTTATGATGTGGGAGTAGAACCCACATCCTTCTGTGCTACTAACAGACAAGCACACAAACATACACACACACACACACACACACACACACACACACACACACACACACACACACACACACACACACACACACACACACACACACACACATGTATATGCACGTGCGTGCTCATGCACATGCACACACTCACACACACATGCTCTCACACACACACACACACACACACACACACACGCACACACACACACACACACACACACACACACACACACACACACACACACACACACACACACACACACACACACACACACACACACAATGAATTCCTTTGTATATACATGTTATCTTGAAGTTGGAATACAATAGTATAGTTCGCCATGCGCTTACTGGGGGGACTTACTCCACTGTAGCTGGTACAGAGTGTGACAGGAAGGTGTCAGTAAAGCACCACACAATAAACCGATTACAACAGTACTTGCCATATGGTGGTGTTTTGCCTTTAAACTTCATCTTTTAGCCTTAATTGTTTTTCCAGATCAGGGTTCTGTTCCTATAACTAGCCTGCTGTGGCCGTATGTTCTGCATCTTTTTCCGTTTTCATACTGCCTACTGCTACATGTTTAAAACTTTCTTTCAGAAATGGTTGCTCTGCCTCTGCTGCCTCGTGCCTTTTGAATTCATGACTTGGCAGATTAGGGATTGTCATAGTGCATCATTTGTTTTAAAAAAGAGCTAGAGCATATCTTTTCTGCAAGGTCTTCTGCTCTCATTTTATATCTTTTTTCACTTGTGCTCCATGACTTCATTTATATTCATAGTGGGTTGACCATGTTCATGCTGCTAGCATTAAAATTTTAATGTCTTGTAATACATTACTAAATATTTTTGCTATGAGTTATGTATTTTATATAGTACTATTGAGAATGTACTAGATAAATAAAATATGTTCCTGCTGTTTATGTGTGTATCAGTGTGTGTGTTTTGTTGGTGGCAGATTTTACTTTCAAATACCTATGTAGTATTTGCAAGTATTTGCTTTTATATGCCTCAGAAATATATTTGAGTTGTTCAGTTCCACCCATGCCTTCTTAATTCTGTTTTACAAAATTTTCTATGTTCATTGGACAGCATATGTTTACTCATCCTTCTGATTTTTTAAATGTTTTCATATGTGTTTCATTGTATGCAATGCTTATGAGGAATGGTTAATTCAAAAATTCTGCTCTGATTAATTTCAAGTATGTCTACTGCATTTCTACCAGTGGTCCGAGAACACTGAAAACAAAAGACTATCCTACATGCAGACATTTGTTTTACAATCGTCAGCCAAGATTTAAAATATGTACCTAATAAGCAAAACACTGCAGGGTGAGAACTTCATCTAGCCATTACAAAACAGAAACAAAAGTAACAAAAACTGTGAGTGGTACTGCGTGTCTGTTAATGTAGTTTTGTGTTTGAAAAGTGTGATAAAGGGTAATTAATATTTCAGTATTTATTTATTTGCTTATTTTGTATTTCAGCACTGCTTCATTTTAGGGACTTGCTGAAGTATTTTTACTTCATAAACAGCCACGAATGTGATGGGTGACCAGGCATTTGCTCAGAAGATTATGCTTTAAAGTACACAATGAAATGTCTTCCCCAATCTGATCAGTTTTTATTTTTTTCTCATAATTTTTTTTTTATTTTTCAAATACAGTTGAATAAATTCCACAGTATTTGTATATAACATGTTAATAACTATGTACACTATTTACATCAGACTGACAACAGAGCTCCGTATATACAATTACTTTATAGGTATAACAATCCAGTTATCAGAGTGTATCTGTTCAGTTATTGTAAAGTGTCAATCAATGATGACTTTTTACCATGGATTGTTAATAAATGGCTTAGGATGAATCCTTAATTCTTTCATTTTAATTTCCAGTGATGCTGTGGTCTTCAGTAGGCTGAAGATGTCTTCCAAAATCTGATCAGTTTTTATTTATGCATTTTTTAGCAATGCATTGGAAGAATCTAATTTAGCAACAGTCTCTACTAGCCAGTTCATAACTTTAGACGCCCATTATTTAATTATAATATGCAAGTAAAGTGAGTGAGATGCTCCCAGTTACTCTCTTAGTGCACCCTTCTGTTTACACATTCTGACTATAGTACACACTGTTATGCTTTATTGTTTACCCAATGCAAAGATAAACTTTTGAAATAATCAAGGATTATTAAGATACTAACAATAAATGATAGCACAACTTTTGATTACCTTTCAATTATCTGGAATGTGATGCTCATTTCTGACAGTGCTTTGCTGGCAGGATAGGAGGGCAGGGTGGAAGCACTTAAAGAGTGTCTGACATTAACAAGCATTTGTTACGCTGAATGCTGACTATGGGTAAAGCAAGTTATGAGTAGCAAAGCAAGTTATGAGTAGCATCTTGCAGCCAAGATACCTGTCTGTAAAAATTAAATAAGCACTATTACTTTTATGTGCATGGGTTGTAAGAGTTCAATTAATCAAAGACCAATCCAGTACTGTGACTTTGTTTCTTCTCTTTATTTATTTGCAATGAATTGTTAAATAAGTAAATATATCAATCCACTTTTGAGGCAAAAAAAAAACCTCTCTCTCTCTCTCCCTCTTTCTCTCTCTCTCTCTCTCTCTGTATAAACATATGGGTCTACTTTGTTTCACTGAAAACTCATTTCACTGAATTTTAGTTCACCGACACCAAATCGCTGACAGCTCAAATTACTGAAAACTCATTTCACCGAATCTCATTTCACTGAAGTGAAGTACTGACACTGTGCAGAGTACTGTAAGGCAAATAAAAGGTATATGCCCTTTTCCCCACTTTAGTGCGATTCTGGAGTTAGTATATATAGTTAGTGCGGGTGGAGGGGGCATATCCTGACACCTAGTTTGGTTTTATATTATATTTCATTGAAAGCTTACAATGCTGAATTTCAAAACACTACATTTTAAACCATAGACATGCACACTTATAACACCAGTGACAAATTCTTTCCAAAAGACAATATAAACCTAAACTAGATGGGGAGCTATGCCCCCATCACCTCCCAATGAGGGGGGGCTGTGCCTTCCACACCTTTCCTGACTATATTTGCTAACTTCAGGGTGGCACTACAGTGGGTAAAAGGGCATATACCTTTTACTTGCCTTACAGTACTTTGCACAGTGCCAGTACTTCACTTCAGTGAAATGTGATTCGGTGAAATGAGTTCTCACGTCTCAGTAATTTGAAATTTCAGTGATTTGGTGAGGGTGAACTGAAATTCAGTGAAATTAGTTTTTAATGAAACAAAGTAGACCTATACATATATATATATATATATATATATATATATATGGATCTATCTTACAACGTCGACAAGTCAAAACGCCGAAAACAAAATCACCGACACCACATAACCGACATTTCACAAACACGAAACCTCACATGCCCGACACACCATAATCCCGACAAGCAACAAACAAAACAAATTCCCGGTCCAAAAAGCACACACACAACACAAGCACACCAAAATCCTTACAAACCAACACTAAACCTCACATACACAACTACCTACAACCTTAACCCAAACCCTAAGCCTAAGGTCAGCCACTATCGCACACTCACCTAACCAGCCTAACCCTAACTCACTTAACCGCCTAACCCACAAACTATCACAGTCGCACACTTACCTAGCACCGCTTTCCTAACCCTAACTCACTTAACCCCCTAACCCACAAACTATCACAGTACACTTACCTAGCCCGCCCTAACCCTAACTCACTTAACCCGCTAACCCACAAACTATCACAGTCGACACTTACCCTAACCCTAACTCACTTAACCCGCCTAACCCACAAACTATCACAGTCGACACTTACCTTACTCGCACCCTAACGTCCGTCACTACCGCATACATACACAGCCTTTTCCCATGTCGATGTTCTCAGCGTCGGGGTTTTGATCCGTCGGTCTTCTCCGTTTTCGATCTTCTGGCGTCGGTGTTCTCGCTGTCGGCGTTCTGACTTGTCGACGTAGTCAGATAGATCCATATATATATATATATATATATATATATATATATATTTATATATATATATATATCTATGTCAGATTATTGAAGTTCTGAAACTTTGAAATTCATGTGGTTGAGACCATATGATTGAAGTTTCAGAACTTCAAACATTAAAAAAATATATTTTAACATTTCTGCACCCCCACACCCATGCTAATTACATATACCATCTCTGAAATTACACTATATTGCAGAAAAGGTTAAATTTCCCATTCCATGCTGTACCACAATCTCCATTCAAAACATTTGAAATTTCAAAACTGCGATCACATGGTCCCAATCATATGAATTTCAAAGTTATGGAACTTTGATAATCTGATAGGGATCCATACATAAAATACAAGAGAGACAGAAAAGAGAAAGACCCCTTAAAAGGAAAAAAAAGGAAACAAGCACTTCAAATTTAAATTAAAATATTAAGTAATGAATAGAAACCATATTAAATGACTGTTTACAAAAACAGATTGAAACAAAGGTTCAACTAATCAAAGTTTTGCACTATGTATAACAAAGAAAATAAATATTAAGGTATCTTAGACTAAATTAGATAATTTAGATCACTTATCACTTAGATAAATGTGATCATGTACCACAAAAGCCATTGTTTAAAATACAAAACTATTTATTCTAGTATGAGCCATGTTTTGTAAGGAAGCAAGACCCAGTGAATTTGTTACACAGCAATCAATACGTATGCAAAAGCTTAGGCAATAAAATAACTTCCCTGCATGCTTGGATAGAATAATACAACTCGGACATCTTATCCCTAACAGAAACCTGGCTACACTCTGCAATAAAATATACTTCGCTATCTTTAGACTAGACAGACTGAAAAATGAAGGGTGGAGGGATAGCACTCCTGGGTCTATCCAGACTCCATATAACTCCTTCCCACATGAACCACCCAAATTCCTTAATGTCGAAGTACTAATAAATACCCTAACTCTTGACAACTCTAAAAAACTCTGTATCGTAACAGTCTATATTCCTCCAGGAAACAATTTATAAATCCTAGAAGACATACTGTCAAGGACGACTGAAAACATCAAACTAGAAACCGTAATCTTAGGAGGTATGAATATTAACTGGCAAGCCATCACTGTAAACTCTCCAAACACAAATATAAACCTCTACGGGTTTAAACAACTAATCACTGAACTTAACAAGGTACAGCAAAGACTTTACTAACCACTTTACCCATGACTGGATCCTTGTATCCCATGAAACCAATTTCTCCACCTCAGGTACACTACCAAATTCACTAATTGACCTTCTTTTAGCTTTTTCCACCAGAGCAACCACCCACCTCCCAAAAGAACATACCATACATACAGTTAGAAATACCACTAGAGTCAATCAAGAAACACTCAGCAACCTACTAAATGGAATAAACTGGTCATCCCTAAAATTACTACCACTAAATGATGCTGTTCAATACTTCAGTACTATTTTCTTAAAAATAATTGATAGTTTGGCCCCCAAACTAACAAAGAGAGTAAAGAAAACAAAAACTCTATGGTTAATGGCTAACTGCACTGACCTCATGAAGCAAAGAGACATAGCATGGAACAATTGCAAACAAAACAGAAACCAACAAAATCTCCAAGCTTGTAAAACATTACACAACAGAGTAACCAAAATAGTCAACAAATGTAAACAATCATACTACTCCAATCTCCTGTTTCAACACAAATACAACCTCCCAAAATTTTGGAACTACATAACTACCCTCCTCAAGACAGGCTCAAACAAAGATCACCCCCCTTACCTAGTGCCCCCCAGCACAAATTGCTAAAGAATTTAACAAACATTTCATAAAATCCATAGCAGACCTACTCACCTCTACAAACTCAAGTAACTCACAATTAAACCTACACACCAACACTTTCTTAACACCCCGCACAAAAGATCAGTCCCATGACCATACCACTAACCAACAAAATAGCTCCAGCAATTACTTTCACTTTCCATCCCATACCCACCTCTCAAATAAAAAATACTGCTCAAGCTCAAACCCTGTTTCACATCAGCAGACAATCTCCCGCTCCAATACATAAAAGTTGTTACAGACTCAACTGCATATCCAGTCAACATTCCAATAAACGGGTCACTCTCTGAAGCCACAGTCCCTACTATATGGAAACTATCTCACATAACACTATTCATAAAGGAGGACAATCCACTGAAATCTTTAATTTCCACCCAATATCAAAACTATCCCCACTATTCAAAATCATGAAAAGGTGAATTCACCAACAAATCATGAAATAACTACTCCGAAACAACCTGCTCTCTTAAAATCAACATGGCTTCAGGCCAAATCACAGCACATCCATTGCACTACTGTCCTTTACAAACACCGTTAACAAAGCCAGAGACAGAGGTCAGCTAGTAGCAGTAATAGTCCTAGACCTCGCAAAAGTATTCAATACTCTTTCACACACTTTACTACTTAACAAACTATCCAACCTAGGTTGTTGCTCCTCCACATTCCAGTGATTTCAAAGTTACCTCCATGATAGAAAACAAGCAGTTAAATGGTCAAACCAACACTCCCCCTTCCTACCAAACTCCACAGGAGTACCCCAAGGCTCTGTCTTAGGACTCTTACTATTGCACATATTCAGCAATAAACTATACACCTCCTCTTCCCCAGAAATATTAATACAGTATGCAGATGGCTCAGCCGTAATCTGCACATCCCGTACCCTTTCTGAACTGTTAATCAAAACCCAACCATCTTTCTCAGCAATTGAATCATGGCTTACAGAGTCCCAACTCTTTCTAAACCCCCCCCCGAAAAACAAACCTATGATAATCCACCCAAAAAACACCACCCTCAACCCAGGCCAACTAAATATCTATGCAGCCGATAATACCATCTGAGACATCATTCAAAAAACTAAACTACTTGGTGTTATAATTGATGATAAACTCAACTTTGACCCTCATATTCAACAAAATATCAAAAATGGCCCTAAAAAACTAGCACTACAAAAACAGACAATTTCGTATCACTACAACCAAAACTACACTGGCTAAACCCTTCCTGCTCCCATCACTCCTCTGTGGTTCATGTATACTAACCAATCTCCAGAACTCCACCACAACTAACAAAGAGCAATGCTGCAACAAAGTTACAAAGTTCACAACCACCTCCAAGTACCGTACACATCACTGTACAGCACTCAAAGAATTAAACTGGTTACAATTAACAGAGCCGCTTTCGTATACACACCTAATTACAATACACAGCCTATTTTATAAGCCTACCACCTGTCCAGCTCTAGAAGACCTAATACAACATTACAAATTAAACAGACCTCTCAGATCTGAAGATAAAAAACCTCCTTGAAATCTACAAACCTTCTAGAAACCCAGGAAAATCTCTATACTCACAATCTGTTGCTAAATCTTGGAACACCCTCCCTCCCAACATTAGGCTAACTCCTAGCCTACCTCTCCTTAAAGCCTTCCTAAAAGAACGCCTAAATAAATCATGGCTATGCACATGTATAACCCAAGGCTAACATAAAATATGACCTCATATACCTCCTTCAATTATGTTAGCATGTCCACTACCATTAAGCACTGTCAAGACTGGAAAAAATGTACCATAATACTCCTATTGCTCTACCTCCTTATGAACTAATCTAAACAGCACAAGTGTTCTTCCAAATCAAACATGAAGAATGGTATCGTGCAAACATCCTGTCACTGAGGCAGTCAAATTTCTAAAAGTCTTGTCAAATTTATAATTTTGTGTAAAGTTTTATCAAGATAAATATGTAATTTATTCACTGTATACTTATTTCTACTAATTTTGCTTATGTCTTTGTATAAAGTGTTATCACAGTTAAGCTAGCAATGTACTCACTGTATATATATATATATATATATATATATATATATATATATATATATATATATTATATATATATTATATATATGTGTGTGTGTGTGTGTGTGTGTGTATTGTAATTTTTCACAGTTAAACCAGCAATGTACTCATGGTATACTTATATATTGTAGTTTTTCACAGTTGCACTAGCAATGTACTGACTGTATACTTATATATTGTAGTTTGTCACAGTTAAACTAGCTATGTACTCACTGTATACTTATATATTGTAGTTTGTCACAGTTACACTAGCAATGTACTCACTGTACACTTATATATTGTAGTTTGTCAAAGTTACACTAGCAATGTACTCACTGTATATTTATATATTGTATTTTGTCACAGTTACACTCGCAATGTACTCACTGTATACTTTTATATTGTAGCTTGTCACAGTTACACTAGCAATGTACTCACTGTATACTTATATACTGTAGTTTGTCACAGTTAAACTAGCCATGTACTCACTGTATACTTATATATTGTAGTTTGTCAGTTAAACTAGCATTGTACTCACTGTATACTTATATATCGTAGTTTGTCACCATTAAACTAGCAATGCACTCACTATATACTTATATAGTGTAGTTTGTCACAGTTACACTAGCAATGTACTCACTATATACTTATATATTGTAGTTTGTCACAGTTAGACTTGCAATGTACTCACTGTATACTTATATATTAAAGTTTGTCACAGTTATACTAGGAATGTACTCACTGTATATTTATATATTGTAGTTTGTCACAGTTATACTAGGAAAGTACTCACTGTATATTTATATATTGTAGTTTGTCACAGTTACACTCGCAATGTACTCACTGTATACTTTTATATTGTAGTTTGTCACTGTTAAACTAGCAATGTACTCACTGTATACTTGTATATTGTAGTTTGTCACAGTTACACTACCAATGTACTCTTTGTATACTTATATATTATAGTTTGTCACAGTAATACTAGCAATGTACTCACTGTATACTTATATATTGTAGCTTGTCACAGTTACACTAGCAATGTACTCACTGTATACTTATATATTGTAGTTTGTCACAGTTAAACTAGCCATGTACTCACTGTATACTTATATATTGTAGTTTGTCACAGTTACACTCGCAATGTGCTCACTGTATACTTATATATTGCAGTTTGTCAGTTAAACTAGCATTGTACTCACTGTATACTTATATATTGTAGTTTGCCATGATTAAACTAGCAATGCACTCACTGTATACTTATATATTGTAGTTTGTCACAGTTACACTAGCAATGTACTCACTGTATACTTATATATTGTAGTTTGTCACAGTTGCACTCGCAATATACTCACTGTATACTTATATATTAAAGTTTGTCACAGTTATACTAGCAATGTACTCACTGTATATTTATATATTGTAGTTTGTCACAGTTACACTCGCAATGTACTCACTATATACTTTTATATTGTAGTTTGTCAGTTAAACTAGCAATGTACTCACTGTATACTTATATATTGTAGTTTGTCACCGTTAAACTAGCAATGTACCCACTGTATACTTATATATTGTAGTTTGTCACAGTTACACTACCAATGTACTCTTTGTATACTTATATATTATAGCTTGTCACAGTAATACTAGCAATGTACTCACTGTATACTTATATATTATAGTTTGTCACCATTAAACTAGCAATGCACTCACTGTATATTTATATATTGTAGTTTGTCACAGTTACACTAGCAATGTATTCACTGTATACTTATATATTGTAGTTTGTCACAGTTACACTCGCAATGTACTCACTATATACTTTTATATTGTAGTTTGTCAGTTAAACTAGCAATGTACTCACTGTATACTTATATATTGTAGTTTGCCACCGTTAAACTAGCAATGTACCCACTGTATACTTATATATTGTAGTTTGTCACAGTTACACTACCAATGTACTCTTTGTATACTTATATATTATAGCTTGTCACAGTAATACTAGCAATGTACTCACTGTATACTTATATATTGTAGTTTGTCACCATTAAACTAGCAATGCACTCACTGTATATTTATATATTGTAGTTTGTCACAGTTACACTAGCAATGTATTCACTGTATACTTATATATTGTAGTTTGTCACAGTTACTCTCGCAATGTACTCACAGTATACTTATACATTGCAGTTTGTCAGTTAAACTAGCATTGTACTCACTGTATACTTATATATTGTAGTTTGTCACCATTAAACTAGCAATGCACTCACTGTATACTTACATACTGTAGTTTGTCACAGTCACACTAGCAATGTGCTCACTGTATACTTTTATATTTTAGTTTGTCACAGTTACACTCACAATGTACTCACTGTATACTTATATACTGTAGTTTATCACCGTTAAACTAGCAATGTACTCACTGTATACTTATATACTGTAGTTTTCTTGTAAGTCTTGTAATTTTCTAAAATTGTTGAGCTTTTCTCCCGGGCCTCTGCTAAAAATGGGTCTTGTGACCCAATCGGACTATCTCGGTGAACAAATGTCAAATAAATAAATAAATAAATAAAAACAACTTGTAGACTACAAAATCTTCAACATTTGTATTTCCTTCTTCTTACAGTTTTTAGTGTCGTGTCTCCATGCAACAAATCTCTGTAAGACAGTCAACGTGTTCGTTCATACTACTACGTGTTTTCCAATTTAACAAGTTAAATTTGCATACTTCCCAGCAAGTTCAGACATTGACGAATTTGGCTGACAATGAGACTTTGGTTAAAACTATAACTGCATTCTATGTATGCATTTGTCTGTTGTGTATATCTGTTGTATTCTATTGACCCTGGCCTGGGCTGATGCTAAAAATCCTCTCTGGACCAAAAAGAATAAATCAAAGAGTAAATTCACCTGACTAGTCAATGTTGTTTGAAAGGTATAGGCAAACAGTGGTAATGGTCCATATTTTCTAAAAGGGGGACTGGGGCTGTATTACATTTATAAAAGGATAATTCTTATTAGCTTTCCTGGCAAAGTCTTATGCCTGAATGTTGGAAAGGAGATAGTCTGATAGCCCAACTTCTAATTCAGCAACATCGATGCATATTTCATCTGAACCCTGGGTAGCTTTTTGCTTTTGCAGGTTTCAGAGGAGTAACAGAAGTTTGCCATCACAGTATTCATACATTTTCAGACCCAGAGAAGGTATATGACAGAATATCCTAGAATAGTTTATGAGAGGTGCAGAAACAGGTCAGGCCCGTAGGGCCTCTGCTTTATACAATTTAGTGAAATTATTTGTGTAGCAAGAGGTCAGGCAGGAGGGACATGAGACCCTACTGGAGGTGAGTCTTGCCTTCCTTCTCATCATAATTTTCATAGACAGGATGTCAAAGTACAATTGAATTTTGGAGATTATCCACTTTGGTGTAATCATAGTTGCATCATCTTTATTTGCAAAGGATGTTTTCCTCTTGGCGTCAATTGACTGTGATCTCCAGTATGTAATGGAGTACTTTTTCTATTGAGTGTAAAGAGGATGGAATAAAGATCAAGAAGTCTAAACCTCAAAATGCACTCACTCGAGGCACTCCTTAAAATGGAGAACATCGACATCTGTGCAGTGACAGAGACCTGGTTCAAGGCTCCAGAGAGTACCTCTGCATTACCAGGCTATAATTCATATTACACCTTTCGGCCACCTAACCTGAACCGAAACACTAAAGCTGGAGGCGTGCCCATATTCATTAAGGATATCCACACCTCCAGGATAGTTGCTCAGCATAATGCATCTGAGATTATCCAAGTGCAACTAACTCTGGGCAAGACCGCAATCCAAATTGTAGCTTGCTACAGATCCCCCACCATGCCCCATAATTCCCACTCCTCATTTCTTAATACACTGGAAAATATTAGGGTACAACCTAACACCCTAATAACGGGTGCTTTCAACTACCCTACCATTAACTGGGAAAACTATTCATGTACCAACTCTTGTGCTCAATGTTTTCTGGAATTCATAAATTCCAATGCCATGGATCAACTTATCCACACCTCCACCAAGGGCAGCAATATCCCAGACCTGGTTATTACCAACATGGGCAACCAGTGCTCCACACCAGAGGTCAATTCCTCCTTGGTCAGATCCGACCACAAGCTAATCACCCTAGACATCCACATCCCTCCCCTTCCCCCCATTAGGGAAACCACAGTAAAAAATTTCTCCAAAGCCAACTTCACACTTCTTAAGACAGAAGTGGCAAACTTCACGACACCCGTGCTGATGGACAATAGAGGTATGACTGCTGAATCCTACACAAATGCAATTTATAAGCACTTACATGAGTGCATGGATCGTGCAATCCCTAACAGAACCAAGATGCTATCCTCCAAAAAAAGGAAGCCAGTCTAGTGGTCCCCTGCCATAAACAAACTCTACAACAGAAGAAAGAAACTGTTGCAAAAAAGAGTAAAATCCCATGATTGGAGAAACTCCCTGGTCAGCCTCAGTAAGAAGCTGAGATCCCTCATAAAATCCTCCAAAGCTAGTTATGAAAACAAAATCGCCACTGACTCTAAAGACAACCACAAAGCATTCTACATCTATGTCAAGAATCTCAATGGCAACACTCAGATGTGCTCTGAGTTACAGCACAATGGCACTAAATATACAGAACCAAGTGATATTGCCAACATCCTGGCAGATAGGGTCAGCGCTAACTTTACCCCCTTGTCATCCCCTAAAGGGCCCATCTCTATACCAGAAGAATGCAAAGTTCATGTAATCACGGCTGCAGAGGTAAGAAACACACTATCCAAAGCCAAGAACACAGCATCCATGGGACCTGACGACATCCCAGGCTGTGTTCTACATGAACTACATAATGAACTGGCACCCCACCTAAGTACCATGTTAAATCATAGCCTCACCTCAGGCTATGTGCCCACCGAATGGCGCACAGCGACAGTTATCCCAATCCACAAAGGGGGAGCCACCACAGACCCCGGAAACTACCGCCCCATTAGCCTAACGAGCCTGGTCTGCAAGGCTATGGAATGTATCATCATGGAACTTATAAACAATGACATTGGTAATCTCCAAACTCAGGACCCCACCCAGTTCGGGTTTGTAAAAGGCAGATCATGTCTCCTAAACCTGATAGACTTCTTGGAAGCAGTCACCAAAGCCATAGATGAGGGTAAGGTGGTTCACACAGCCTATCTAGATCTTGCCAAGGCTTTTGATACCATACCCCACTCTGGAATTATAGATAAACTCACTAAACTAGGTATAAATCCCTGTGTCACAAGATGGGTTGCCAATTGGCTCACTGACAGAACCCACACTGTGAAAGTAGTAGACTCCAAATCCAACTTCAGACCAGTGACAAGTGGAGTAGGGGTCAGTCCTGGGTCCTCTCCTGTTTGGTATCTACTTCTCTGAAGTACAGGCCAACATAGAAGGTCTTTGGCTAATGAAGTTCGCAGATGACTTCAAACTAGGAGCTATAATCAAAACTCCAAAAGATGTGGACATCCGACAAAAGGGCCTCACTGAGACAGATGCTTGGTGTCAAAGCCATGGCCTCAAGCTCAATGCCAAATAGTGCATTGTCATCCCTTTTGGTAAAAACTCAGTACCCATGAACTACCACATAGGCGATAGTCTACTTAACACTGAAAGTGTGATAAGAGACCTTGGGAAACAGGTGGACAGTAGTCTCTCTTTTGATAATCACATTGCCACAGTAGTCAGGAAATCCTTCTACGTGGCACACCTCATCACAAAAGGTTTCTCATCCAGGAAAAAACAGGTCATCGTTCCCCTCTACTCGTCACTCATTAGACCCATTATAGAGTACAATGCCCCTTTTGGTATATACCTCACAAGACATCTACAACAACTGGAAAGGCCACAGAAATACCTCAAAAGAGGATTCCTGGCCTCAAACAGATGCCCTATGCAGATCATCTTAAAAAACTGCAGCTTTACTCCGTTGCATATCGCCTACTCAGAGGCTATCTCTGCCTAGCACACAAAGCTATGTCAAACCCAGAGCTTTTAGACATGCTCCACTTAAAGAAATCCCAATCCCTATGAGCTACACTGTCTAGGGACCTAAACCTTGTCACCACAATAAACAGAACATGCTGGAGGGATAGATTCCTGTCCCACAGACTTCCCATACTCTGGAACAAACTACCTATCTATATCAAACAAAGCTCCTCATTAGCGCTCTTCAAGAAAAATCTTGATGATTGGATGGGAGATAGGAAATTCACCCTGGGGATCAGTTCTGTGGCTCTGCTTGACAGTGGCACAGGAAAATAATTTTCTTGGGTGGCGAAAGCCAGGTTACCTTTGGCTAGGCTTATATAGGCCCTAGGGCCAATAGCCTAGTACCTACCTATGAACCTATGAACTTCCAAATCAAAATTCATAGCTCTTTTTTGGAAAAAAAGTGCTGGTTGTTTACGAGTGATGGAAGGTCTGTTTTTTTTCATTTGGAGGAATTTTAAATATCTTGAGGTCTGGTTCTCAAGTAAGGAGGTCAGTATATTGGCCAACATGTAGGTGCTGCAGTGGCTGTACTTCAAGTTGTGGATCAGACTGTGA
This sequence comes from Protopterus annectens, assembly GCF_019279795.1. NCBI lineage: Eukaryota > Metazoa > Chordata > Ceratodontiformes > Protopteridae > Protopterus > Protopterus annectens. The sequence goes on from NC_056741.1 coordinate 1,675,908,414, forward strand.
TAAAAAAAAACTGGCTTGTAAGTTAAACTTCATTTACTGGTCAGCCTCAAATTTTTTACTGACCAAATAGATGAGATAATTGCTACAAGCTTACGGGTGAGAAGCTCAGCAATCTGGGATGATCTGAAATAAACCCACTGCTCCTCTGTGTAGAGGTGTTTGGGAAGCCAAGTGAGGATCATCCTTTAGAGCTTCCCACAGGAGGTGCACCAGACATGGTCAACTAGAGAGGGCAGCCCAGGTAGCAATTGGACATGTTAGTGAGACTACTTCTCAAAGCTTGTTTCTGAATGTTTGAGAATCTCACAGAAGATTAGATGGGAACCTATTGCTTGGGGCACAAAAATTGTATCTATCCCATCAGCTTGCTACTAGCACAAGTCTGTCTAAGACAAGTGGTTAAGAAAATGGATGGATGGATGGATGGATGGATGGATGGATGGATGGATGGATGAAAGGCTGTATGGTGGATGATTCATTTTGTGATGGCATAAGTAGGCTGATGTTATATACACTTCTTACTCAATCTGGATAGCAATGTCAAGGACAAGGACAATGGAAGAAGTACTCAGATAAAACCCAGATGAACAGAGGGAGAATGTGAAGACCATACAAGAGATCAGGACCATATCCCTGATCCTAGAGCTGTGAGGCACTAACATTAACCACTGTCACAACCTCTAAAAGGCAAGTGCTCAACTTTGATTCAGTAGGTAGAGAAGCTGACCTTGGGCAACAAGCAATAAAACATAATTCATGTGATGGGAGGGATGGTTGACCTTGTATAATAAACACTCCTCTGGGATAAAGATTTAAGACCCTCCCTCAAGCAAGCCTAAAACTGGGTGGATTGAGCAAGGAAGACCATACAGACAAAAACGGAAAGGATACCTGCAGAATAGGTAAATGCTCCTAGTAGTGAAGCAACCAAGCTCTACATTCTATTAAGAACTGCAGGTAAAATATATTCAAATTGACTGAGTGGAAAACAACACGGCTGTGATTCAATGGGAGCAGTCAAACCTGTAGTCTTTACTCACAGAGGAGGTTATATTTTTCCAATACACCATAATGTTTGTGTTTACATTTATTTGTTCAGCCATCCTTTCCCTTGATGAGAATGCAGGTTCGCACAGTCAGGCAGTATTACAAACCTGTTACAAACCAAAGCAGCAAAGATTTCAATAGCAAATTCCCACCTTATCTCCACCCTACTTTATGCCTCTCCAGTATATACCAACCTAAGGCAATGTGATCTAAACAAGCTAGAGACCTGCTACAACAAAATCGCCAAATTCGCCACAGGGGCATCCTACCATAGTCACCACTGTCTCTCACTTGCTGAAATGGGCTGGCTTGAACTCCCTCACCTCCTTCAGTGGTATCAACTCTCACTCGCCCACAAACTAGTAAACCATCCACTAAATGTCCCATCCCTCCAGAATCTACTCCAACCCTATCACACCACCAGACCACTAAGATCCAGCAACAAAAATCACTTGCAGATCACTAAAGCCAATAACTCTGCTGGTGAAGCACTATTCTCTTGCGCCATAGCCAAATTATGGAACTCACTCACACCCACAATTACCTCCGTACCATCTTGCACCAACTTCAAAGCGCACCTAAAACATGCTGGCTATGCCCTTGCAACTCCCACTCTAATATCATCCACCCCATCCAACTACTACCTTTCTTTCACCTCCACTAACTACCTTGATGATAGCAAGCTCAGATGCTCATAAGCCTAGTACTTATTATACAGCAGGAACTTCTCATTGTTACATTTGTTAATGCCTGTTATGTACTTCACAGATAAAGATTCTAGTTGTCTGCTGATGTACTATGTTCTTCATCTGTAAATATGTTGTAAGTAATTTCTATGTTAAATTGTTAATCGCTATGTAATCCAATGTAACTACTGTCTGTTTATTGTACTGTGGAGCTTTTCTCCCCGGGCCTCTGCTGAAAATGGACCCACGTCCAGTCGGACACTCCCGGTCAACAAATTTAAATAAATAAATAAATAAAATAACTGTTGTACATGATCTGTCCATTTTGTATATATTGGGAACAGTCACATACTGCTGCTGAATACCATGTCATTCAGTCCAGTTTACAAGAGAGTAGTGTAAAAAAAGACCTAAAGTAAACAAAGTTTCAGTGGATATACCTTTGTTACAAAAGTATTTTGTGACTCATATAACTACAACAGAGCTTCTAAGTGCAGAAATGAGGGATGATATGTGGAGAAGCCCTGTATTACTACATACTTCAGATGGTTACCTCACTTTATGAACTTTGCGGGCGTCTCGCACACTGCTTCATGCCCACAAGTATTGTTATAAGGCAGCTTGAATATGCAGTGAATGTCATTTGCATTTCATGACTCGGAATCAAAATGTTTTGATATGCAAGCTTGGCAAGTAAGGATCAGTAGCCGAAGAACAGTACAGGTGAATGGTGTGTTTGGCTTCTGTGATAGCTGTGCACCCATCTCTGTAAAGACAAATGTTTCTTCTCAGCAGTGGGGTTATGCAATGCTGCCCCAGTCTCTTTGAATTCGGACCCATGGCAGGGTATTGGGAATTAATACATTAGTCATGGTGAAAATTGTTGTTTGGTCATGAGACCACACAAAATTTTTCCTGTGGCAATCACCTCCATGACTTAATATTTGCTTAGATGTTTCAGCTTAAGGACATTGAAATATGGTGAGGTCAGCTAAAAATCACATTTTAGTACATTCATTGAACTTTCTACTGCAATTTTGTCTTCTTGAATTTTACTACTGCAGAATATATTGCTATATAGATATAACACATTTAAAATAAAAGACTGAAATTGGTGTGACTCACCTGAAGATGTCTGCACTGTACTTGTGTGGATGACTGAGGGGGTTGCGGATACCTCATTCCCAGTAATGTGGCTAATTCACCTACCTACTCTGTCAGGGTTTCAAAAAAGGAACGCAAGAAAATAACATGTTTCAAACCTCAGAAAAGAAAGCTTTCTTCATGACTCAGATCACAGTTCAAAAATATTATATGACATATTTACATAAAATGAATAATTAAAGAAATACCATTCACATTATTTTACAGACAATGCAATCAAGGAAAAGGTTAAAGTGAATCAAACAGAATAACATTCAAGCAATGTTTTTAAAATGGTGCAATTATTTCAATACCTTCTTTGGTTCAGTATTACAGTCTTGGCATCTGAATAAAAGCTTCTCTTGAGTCTGTTCAGGTTCAAGTTCAAATTTATCATAAGTTATAGTTATATATTATCACTTAGTTTATGTAGTTTAATTTCTTTGGGATCAAGAGTTAAAGTTTATGACATGCATTATGTTTTGATAAATTACAGTACACAACAGTTCATTGTAATTCCTTATAATAACAAAAGAGAACTGTATTGTACAATACTACACAGACCATTTCAGTGTAATGAGTGTAAAGTGTAATTCAGAGCACTATAATGAAGCCATTTTATGCATTTATTTTTAACATATGCACTTATTTAGTAGTGTATTATAAGGGTAATCATGCTAACTATGGCACATATGGCATTTGAGTGCAACCAGGGTTAAATATTCAAAAGAGGAAAAAAACAAGGATACCTAGAACGAAGCATAAACATTTGCTGTAAGGATACTACAAGGCAGTCCGTTATTCTGTGCTCTACAATCTGCACTCTGGGCTGATGTATACATTTATTGTAGTTTAATGTAACAGGAATGATATTACAAAGCCAAATGATGCCATTGCCAATTTTGAGCAATAGTAAATGTTGCATTCCTAGGGGTCCATTCCTATGGGAGACCTTTTTCAGGAAATATTACATGAATTATTTGACATGGTTGTGTACACAGTGTGCGAGCATTTACTTTAGTTTGTAGTGAGTAGTGTAACTGGGGCACATTTAGGGGAATGTTAGAAGCTATGATGATGCACCAAGTATGTAGAAAAATGTGATGACTTGTCAAGAATGCAAGTAAATGTATAACAACATGCCAAGGATGTAAGTAAGTGTGTAATGACATGCCAAGGATGTTGATAAAGATGTGATGATATGCCAAGACTGTAAATAAATATCTGATGACATACTAAGGATGTAGGTAAAAGTGTAGTGTCATGCCAGCACTGTAGATAAATTTGTGATGACATGCAAGGATTGTAGACAAATGTGATCACATGCCAAGGATGAAGTTAAAAGTGCAATGATATGTCAAGACTGGAGATACATGTGTGATGAAATGCTAAGTCTGTAAGTAAACATCTGATGACATGGTGAGAATCTTGGTAAACATGTAATAGCATGCCAAGCCTGTAGATAAACATGATGACATGCCGTGGATGAAGGTTAAAGTGTAATAACTTGCCAAGACTGTAGATAAACATGAAATGACATGCCACAACTGTATTTAAATGTGTAGCAGCATGCCAAGACTGCAGCTAAATGTGGGATAACATGCCAAAACTGTATATAAATATGTGGCTACACACTAAAACTGCAGACGAATGTGTGACCGTGTGCCATGACTGCAAAAAACATGTGATGACATGCCTAAACTGCAGATAAATATGTAATAATATGCCAAGTCTGTAGGTAAATGTGATGACATGCCAAGACTGTAGATAACATTAACAGGGTGTCTACTGAAAATTCAAAGACTGTTATTGCTGACAGAATCGCAAAAATGTGTAAAATGGGATTGTATACTAATTATGAGGTTGGAGTACCTCAGAGTATATTAAACCTGAGGTGTAGTACCTCCGAGTATACTAGGTCTGAGGTATCCCATCTCCCAGGTACAGCCATTTTATAATTAGCATTTATAAGTACTAGGGGTGGGAGTGTTGTAGGTGGACATAGCCCCCACTAGCAAAAATGCTTTAATGATATAACAGTGAGCTCTGAATTTTTTTTTATACTTGCAAATTATTTTTCCCATTTTGGAACATTCTGATAGACAGCCCTTTTGAGCTTGGGTCAATAGTTTAAAACAAAAAATTCTCGGGGATTAATTAAAGGACCTAGCATGAGGTGTACATCTCAAACTAAAAAGGCCCCGCACCCACAAAGCAGTTTTTTTCAGTTTAGTGACCTGGTAGCCGTGATGAGAAAAGACCTCATCACTAACTAATTTGCATGTCTGTGAAGAGCTGTCACGACTGTGATGTGCAGTTCATTGCTGATATGCAAATCACAGTAGTAAACTGCTGCAGCCACACTGTATAGCCACAGGACCTCCAGTCACTCTCACACACACAACCACAACACAGTTTCTGTACCTGTCCATGAGTTGTCCCCCAATCCCCATACTAGGGTATGCACCATTATGGCTCAAGAGTTTACAGTACTCCCTGGTAGATAGTGCCCCCCCCCACCCCTCTGATCCCTGTACTACTTTAATTTTCAGTGGGATGGCCATGCTGAGGGAGTGCTTTCTTGAATCACTTGGTGTTTAGATACATTCCTGAAGGCAATTCTAGGAGAGAGGGCACATGGATAATTAGTATATGCCTAGGCCCTAAACTGCCTCATTAGCATACAGCACATCCATGGAGTTAGCCCTATGCAGTGCTACATGTGTTCATGCTAGAGCACCGTGCAGCACCATGTTATGACTGTTTATGAATTCCACAAATTCTCCCCATTATTTACAGTGTGGCAAATCCGTCTTTTTATCACACCTTTTATCTGAAGTCTACCTGTAAGATCAGTCAATCAACTGATGAATAACAAATTAAAATATCCATTTGTCTGTCTAATGCAAAACAGGGAAAACAATTGACAAGGACATGAAGGTGATGCAAACAATTACTTTAAATGATCTAGTAAATTAGCTTTTTGTCTTTTACCCCTGAGAACATCATTTAGTATGATGGTCAAGAAACCCAGGGATGCAAACATGTAAGAATAATAATTTATAAATGTCGGGGGTCAGGGTAAGAGGTACTGGTCATCCATAATAAAATACCACCAAGACCACTGATCCAACAAGTAAGCGAATTTAATGGAACACTTAGCGCCTCGGCTTACACAGCCTTCCAAGACTGGTCATCCATGTTGATTACCAGGATAGCAAGTGGATAAGCAGAAGAGAATGCAATATATTTACTGACTTCATGTTGTTACCGGCTCTAAGCCGGTTATGTGCATCCAGGTGAACATGTTGTCATGGGTGGTCCTTCGAACAAAGGATTCATCGGAAAGTCAAAGATACTTATGCTGCCATGTGGTGAAAATGGTTCTTAATAGTGCATATCATGCATTAAATGAAAGGGGTAAGAAAGGAATTTTGAATGGCTCACTGGTGTAGCTGTTAGCACTGTTACCTCATTGGGCTTGGCTCTTCAGTTTGGTCCCTAGCTATGGGGTCCACTTTGTGAACTCTGCATGTACTTTCTGTATGTATGTCAGTTTCTAACGTGTTCTAGCTCCTCCCATATCCTAAAGACATGCTGTATGAGATGAATATAGTTATGTGTATTTCATGCTAATGAATGTCTCTGTGCATCCTGTGACATACTGGCAGCTTGTCCAGGATCTGTTTATTATGGGTGGCACAGTGGTGCAGTGGTTAATGTTGTTGCCTCACAGCAAGAGGTTCTCCAGTTTGATTCTTGGCTGGGGTGCCTTCTGTGTGGAGTTTGCATGTTCTCCCTGTGTTCGTGTGGGTTTCCTCCAGGTACTCCGGTTTCCTCCCACATTCCAAAGACATGCATCTGGAGCATTTCTCCCCAGGCCTCTGCTGAAAACAGGCTCTGTGGAACCTAGTCAGACTTTCACGGTCAACAAAATGATAAATAAATAAAAATGTTTTTCTTGTACTCTGAATTGCAAGAAGAGTGTATCATAGAATTAATGGAAAGGTTGGTTTGTGTATCCTTCACACACACACACACACACACACACACACACACACACACACACACACACATGTATATATGTGCATGTGTGTGTGTGTGTGTGTGTTTACTGGGGTAATACACACACACACACACACACACACACACACACACACATAGATATATAAATAGAGCAATAGATGTTACATATAAAAATATATATTTCTTTACCAGGGTGGAGAACAGATCAAATATGACCAACTGTAGGTTGAGCCCAGGTTGCCCAGCGTTAACAAGGTTGCAACATATATCGAGTACATGGGCCAAAAAATAAAAAACACATAATGCAAGAAATGATGCACAGTTTAATAGTACAAGGTTACACATACCTGGGGATTCAATAAACTCTGTATAGGCTTAGTGTGAAGCTTACACACAGTTTATGTGTTTGTGCACTGAGCAACAGCACTAATTCCATATGCATGCCACTCGTGTTTAAATGTAAACAAGCACAATTTTGTGGCCAGCATCAGTGTTGCCAGAAAGCAACTGTGTAAAGCAGCATGAACATCTGAAGACATTAGATATCGGTTTACCTACAGGTCTGTGGGACTGCGCGTAAAGCCACAATGACTACCAGGACTTTTAATAAAGCAATGTATATAGTTCCAACCCATTACATGGAAGTGTATACAGTGCAGACTAGTGTGGAAACCTGTGTCAGGCTAAAAGCTGGGTAAATAATCAGTAAGGGTACATAGACTGCATTATAAATGAATAGTAGGGGAAGTGTGTATACTGAAAAGGGACAGACACATGAACTGTAGGAATGAACACAGGGGAAGAGGACAGGTGAAACATGATAATGTACAGCAGATGAGGCATGTCAGTGAAGACAGTTGTAGCATGAATGGTAATCACATATTGACATCATACACTACAGACTACACAACTATTGTATATTATGTGACTTTCACATAATGTGACATATCAATGGAGTGGATACTTTGTGATATAGGTTCATAGGTTCATAGGTATGTACTAGGCTATCAGCCCTAGGGCCTATACAAGCCTAGCTAAAAAGGTACCCTGGCTTTCACCATTCAAGAAAATTATTTTCCTGTGCCCCTGTTGAGCAGAGCCACAGAGGTGATCCCCAGGGTGAATTTCCTATTTCCCATCCAGTTATCAAAACTTTTCTTTCTTGAAGAGTGCTAATGATGAGCTTTGTTTGATATAGATAGGTAGTTTGTTCCAGAGTATGGGAAGTCTCTGGGACAGGAATCTATCCCTCCAGCATGATGTTCTTCATGTTTCACTGTTGCAGTCATCACATTTGGGTTATCTGCTTGCAGTACCCTTCAGTCGGCCTGATTAACAAAGTCTTGGGTCCTGTGTAGGTTGCTGTCTCATCTTCCATGACGTCAGGTAGTCAGGGGCATAAAGTATGCAGCCTACACCATTACATCAGTCTTTCTTGCTGTGCGGTGCCCGAAGCAGAAGCAGTTCGCAAGTGCTGGTTGGCTGACTCCTGAAATTTTCGTTTTCGAGTTTCAGAACCAAAGTCTTCAACTAAGCTAAGTACCCCATTGGGGAAACTTTTTCTTGCTCTAAACCGATGTCAGTAAATGTCAGTAATTGTATTTCTTCGGGAAAGCAAATACCTCATAAAGATTTTAATTTATACTGCATTCCTTGCCTAGGCCCTGACCACGACGTACCTCACTGTCAGTTTTGTGCCTTATTTAAACAACAAACTATTCATCGTCAGTTTATTTACGCTTCTAAATATTTTGGTACTTGGTTCACCTATCCAGATATGGCTTCAGTAGGCCACCTGAGTACCGACATTCCAAAAAAATGCAAAGATAAAGACAGAGACAGACTGCATAGGTCCAAAGCTGCCAATGATGCTTCTACTAAGCTAGTTTCCAGTTCACCGGTACTCAGTGAAGCACTTTCACAGACCCTGATACCAGCTACTTCAGATTCGCAGGCCTCTACTGAGACCAATTCAGAGTCCAGTATGCCATGAGATGCTTCAACTGTGGAACCTGTGGATGTCTCTACTTTGGATGGGTCCGGAGCCACTGTGCAGGCACCGCTTCTGAGGGTGTATTCAGGCCTACTGACTTGCATATTAAACTGATGCCATCTTCTTCTTCAAGGCCTAAAACTCGATCCATGCCTAGAAAACCAATGCTCAGACCACATGGTCAGGCCTCTATGCCTAAAAAAACAAATAAGAATAGCTGAAGACCTTATTACTTTAATCAGGGGAAGCCAACCTTCCCCCTCTAAGAGACCTAGGACTGAGTTTTCTTATGATTCTTCTGATAGGGATTCTGAAGTTTCTGTTTCCTCTGATGACCAGGATTTACCCTTATCTAACTATGAAGATTCTAATGCAGAGGACTCTATTCCCTTTGCTTCCCCTCCAGAGTATTTCTCTTTTGGTGAAACCTTGCATGCTCTTAGGGAGCATTTTCGCTGGGAAAGCCAGGATTACTCTGACTCTAAAAAGAGGCTACCCCTGCCCCAACACAGGCCTTTAGCTACCCCCCCCCCCCCGTACTGGACATAGTTGATGATGCCTTTTTGGAATCTATCTTGGCCCCTGACTCTTTACTGCCTGCTCCCAGAAAACCTGAGAGATATTACAGGGTTTGTGACTCTCACAAGTTCCTTTTTAAAAATCCTACTGCGGATCCTGAGACCATTTCACAAGGGCATTAAGGCTACTACTGCCAAAAGTCCTACCCCCTTTGACAGAGATTCCAGGACGCTGGGTAGATGGGGTAAGAAGGTATACACTTCTGCAACCTTAGCCATTAGGGCCTTAAACTGCCAGTTTCATATGTTAAAGTATCAGCATATTATTGGATTGCTTAAACAGAAAATGATGTTGATTCCTGACTGTGCTGAAAATAAAGATTTACAGGATTTAATGCATTCTGCTGAACAAGTTGAAAAACATACTTTGCAATGTGGTTTTGATTCACTAGAGGCATCTTGCAGGGCTTCTGTTACTGGGTCTGTACTTAGAGGGCATGCTTGGCTTAAGGAGCAATCTTTGCCAGATCATGTTAAAACTAAATTGCTGGATGCTCCCTTAAACCAAGATCGCCTGTTTGGAAACAAAGCAGAAGACGTACTTAAAAAGATGGAGGAAAAAGCTAAATCTATGCAAGCTGTTAAAGATTTCCTGCAAGTACAACCTCCCAGATTTAGTAGGCATTGGCCCTCTAAAAATTGGTCCTTTCCTGCCTCTTCCAGACCTTCTCAGTCCAAACCCTGAACCAGCAGAACACCCAGGCTTCAGTCCCAAGGGACTCTCAGGGCTAAGCAGTGGAGGGCTCCCACTTCCAAAGCAGGGAGTGGTAAGACTCCCCCCCTATGGTAAACTGTCTCAATGACTTAACTTTAAATCTTCCAAGCCCTGTACAGCTGACTGTTCCCTTAGGGGGAATGATTGCCCAGCAAGCAAAAAATTGAGAACTCATTACTCTCTGGAGAAATAGGTTCATAGGTTAGTGCTAAGCTAACTGCCCCTGCGAGCCATTTTAAGCCTAGCCAATTATCCCTTGTGAAACTCAAACCCTGCACCTTGTGTTTGTAAGGCAAACACCTTAACCATTAGGCCACCCTCCCAACCCAGGACAAATTGGTTTTAAATATAGTTTCCCAGGGATACAGATTCCACTTTCACCCCTTACCAACCCCAAATGGCTGGCCAGACCTATCCCCAATCAGTGGGCAGAGGCTCATAAGCAAATTCTCACTCTCTTAAGCATCAGGGCTATTCAACCTGTTCCAGAAGAGGAAAAGGGACAAGGTTTCTACTCAAGACTCAAGACTTTTTCTGGTGCCCAGAAAAGACAACTCCTGGCATCCTATACTGGACCTCTCTATCCTAAACTCTTTTTTGGTGATTCCAAAATTCAAGATGCTAACACTTCACCAGCTGCTTCCTATGCTAGGCAAGGATGCCTGGTTGGCAACACTGGACTTAAAGGAAACCTACCTGCACATCCCAATAAGGGAATCCTGCAAACGATACCTACACTTCAAAGCAGGCTACATGAACTATCAGTTCTCTGCACTGCCTTTTGGCTTATCTACTGTGCCCAGGGTGTTCACAAAGTACCTAGCTCCAGTCATTGCATTTTGCAGGCAAAGAAATATCCAAATATATCCATACCTGGACGATTGTCTAATTCAGGCAGAAAGCCAGGACATACTATTGAATCATCTGGCATTTGTACAGAAATTGCTAACTTCTCTGGGGTACACCATAAATGAAAAGATATCACATCTTGTACCCTGCCAACAAATTGTATTCCTGGGAGCAAGCTTGGACACAGCTTCCCAGATGGCTTTTCTCACGCCATAAAAACAAGTTCATTTGACAGCCTACTTCAAACTACTAGCCACAAAAACCCAGCTATCTGCAAGGAAAATACTGCAAGCCCTGGGGTTCATGGCCTCCTGCATTCTACTATTCCATATGCAAGACTGCATATGAGAAAACTACAATGGTATCTAAAAGCCTATGATGTCAACATTCTCAGGATCTAGAAGCAATGATTCTTATCATTCCTTGTCTACAGATAGAGTTCCTTTAGTGGACAGATGTCTGCCACCAAAACAAGGGACTGACATTCACTCTACCCCCTGCCACCCAAACCCTAGCAACAGATGCATCAGACTATGCATGGGGAGCTCACTTGGCAGGGCAGTGCATTCAGGGCAAATGGAACCCAAGTAAAATGCACCTGCACATCAATCAAAAAGAAATGTTAGCTGTACAGAATGTTCTGACAGCCTTCAAGGACCACGTCCTTCCAGGACAATTAATGGTAAAGACGGACAACACCACTGTTATGTGGTACATAAACAAGCAGGGGAAAACTAATTCATACCCCCTCTGCAGACTAGCCATGGCTCTGTGGAACACAGCCTTGAGCTACCAAGTGCACCTACAGTCTCAATTCATGCCAGGAAAGCTAAACACACTGGCAGACAACCTAAGCAGAAACTTCATGGACCCACATGAGTGGAAACTGGAACCAAAGATATTCAAGATGTTGAGAAACAAATGGGGGAGCCCAGATACAGACCTGTTTGCCTCCCCCAAGAACTACCAATTGGAAAAACTCTGCACAAGGACTCCCCACAAACAAGCTTGGAAAGTGGATGCCCTGTCCTTCACCTGGAAAAACCTATCAGTTTATGCCTTTCACCCTCTGCCTGTCCGCTCCAAGGTACTACTAAAGATCAAACAGGACAAACCAAGGACCATACTGATTGCACCAGACTGGCCATGCCAACACTGGTACTCCCTTCTGCACAGTGTATCACTGCTGGCACCATGGCTCCTGTCTCAGACACCTGCCCTGCTGTCCCAGCAGGAGGGCTAGATTCTGCACGCACAGCTTCAAACCCTGAACCTGGCAACCAGGCTAATTACCTGATCTCTCCATTACCATCCCTCAGTAAGCAAGTGTTGGATGTCATTCTGGAGGCAAGGAGCCCTAGTACTAGAAAATCCTATGCTGAAAAATGGAAAAGATTCTGTTCCTGAAACCAGGCTCAGGGGATGGACACTGCAACACCCAATTTACCTCAGATTCTTCAATACTTAACTGAGATGCTGCAAAAGAGCCTTTCCTTTTCCAACATCAAAATTCATGCCTCAGCAATTTCAGCTCATTACAACACAGACCCACCCCTCTTCTCTCATCCACTGCTGAAACAGTTCCTCAGAGGGTCCAAAAACTTAAGACCACCCAGGAGAGCCCCTACTCCAGTCTGGGACCTTAAATTTGTATTGGAAAAACTCACTCTACCTCGCTGCAAATGCAGAGTTGAAATTCCTCTCTTGGAAAACAGCCTTCCTTTTAGCCATCACTTCAGCAAGAAGGGTGTCTGAACTAGAGGCCCTCATGGCAGAGGAACCTTTCATCATTTTTCATGCGGACAGGGTGTCCCTCATGACCAACCCCTCCTTCATGCCCAAGGTGGTATCCAGTGTGGCCCTTAATCAGTCCATTCATTTGCCAACCTTTTTTTCTAATCCACAGAACAAGGGGGAGCATATTCTGCACTCCTCAGATGTGCACAGACAACTTAGATTTTATTTGGACAGGACTAAACCTCTCAGGAAATCTGAACAACTGCTGGTTGCATTTGCTGCAGGCGCAGAGGGGAAGGCCATTTCAAAGCAAACCATTTCTAAATGGATAGGCCACTGCATTCATTTCTGCTATAAGCACCATGGAAAACCTACCCCACAGGAGATTAGACCACATTCAACCAGGGCTGCATCTACCTCTACAGCTATTCTCAGTGGTGTCCCTACCAAGGACATCCTAGAAGCTGCTACCTGGAGTTCTGTACATACCTTCACCAAGCATTACCATTTGCCAATTTTCTCTAAATTCAGACCTGGCTTTGCCACTGCAGTCTTGCAGGGCCTTATAGCTAGTCCTAATGCTATCTAATTACCTCCTCCCATCCTTAGCTTTGGGAAGCTACCCAAATGTGATGACTGCAACAGTGAAACATGAAGAACATAATACAGTTGTGTACACTTACCATAAATGTAGATGTTCGAGTGTATTCATTGTTGCAGTCCTAGTTACCCTACCACCAGCCCCCTGACTTCTATTGGCTATACCTCTATTCTTGCTTACTATGTTTAAAGCTTTTTGGTGTATTTGCTTTTTGGTTGGAGGTGTAACCTTATGTATATGTAATTGCTTCCCATGGGGCACCTGACATGTAGGGCAAGAAAAACTGATGTAATGGCGTTGGCTGCATGCTTTATACCCCTGACTACCTGACGTCATGGAAGATGAGACAGCAACCGACGCAGGACCCAAAACTTTGTTAATCAGGCCGACTGAGGGCTACTGCAAACAGATAACTGAAATGTGATGACTGCAACAGTAAATACACTCGAACATCTACATTTATGGTAAGTGTACACAGCTGTACTTTCTGTTTATTGTGGTGACAAGCTTTAGGTCCCTAAAGCGTGTAAGTCGGAGGGATTGGGATTTCTTTAAGTGGAGCATGTCCAACAGCTCTGGGTTTGACATAGCTTTGTATGTTAGGCAGAGATCGCCTCTGAGTAGGCGATATGTGATGGAGTAAAGCTGCAGTTTTTTGAGACTGTCTGCGTAGGGCATATGTTTGAGGCTGGTAATCCTCTTTGTGAGGTATTTCTGTGGCCTTTCCAGTTGCTGTAGATGTCTTGTGAGGTACATACCAAAAGGGGCATTGTACTCTATAATGGGTCTAATGAGTGATGAGTAGAAGGGAACAATGACCTCTTTTTTCCTGGATGAGAAACCTTTTGTGATGAGGTGTGCCATGTAGAAGGATGATTTGATTATCAAAGGAGAGACTACTGTCCACCTGTGTCTCAAGGTCGCTTATCATACTTTTGGTGTTAAGTAGACTACCACCTATGTGGTAGCTCATGGGTAGAGTTTTTACCAAAGGGGATGACAATGCACTTTTTGGTATTGAGCTTGAGGCCATGGCTTTGACACCAGGCATCTGTCTCAGTGAAGCCATTTTGCAGGTCTGAAGTCGGATTTGGAGTCTGCTACTTTCACAGTGTGGGTTCTGTCAGTGAGCCAGTTGGCAACCCATCTTCTGACATAGGTTTTTATACCTGGTTTAGTGAGTTTATCTATAATTCCAGAGTGGGGATGGTGTCAAAAGCCTTGGTGAGATCTATATAGGCTGTGTGAACTACCTTACCCTCATCTACGGCTTTGGTGACTGCTTCAAAGAAGTCAATCAGGTTTAAAAGACATGATCTGTCTTTTACAAAACCGTACTGGGTGGGGTCCAGAGTTTGGAGATTACCAATGTCTTTGTTTATAAGTTTCATGATGATATGTTCCATGGCCTTGCAGACCAGGCTCGTTAGGCTAATGGGGCGGTAGTACCCAGGGTCCATGGTGGCTCCCTCTTTGTGGAGTGGGATAACCGTCATTGTGTGCCATTCAGTGGGAACAAAGCCTGAGGTGAGGCTATGATTGAACATGGTGCTTAGGTGGGGTGCCAGTTCATTCTGAAGTTCATGTAGAATGCAGCCTGGGATGTTGTCAGGTCCCCATGGATGCTGTGTTCTTGGCTTTGGAGAGTGTGTTTTTTTACCTGTGCAGCCATGATTACAGGAACTTTGCATTCTTCTGGTATAAAGATGGGCCATTTAGAAGGTGAGGGGGGGGGGGTAAAGTTAGTACTGAACCTATCTGCCAGGATGTTGGCAATATCAGTTGGTTCTGTATATTTAGTGCCATTGTGCTGTAACTCAGAGCAGATCTGAGTGTTGCCATTGAGATTCTTGACATAGCTATAGAATGCTTTGTGGTTGTCTTTAGAATCAGTGGCGATTTTGTTTTCATAACTAGCTTTGGAGGATTTTATGAGGAATCTCAGCTTCTTACTGAGGCTGACCAGGGAGTTCTTCCAGTCATGGGATTTTACTCTTTTAGCAGCAGTTTCTTTCTCCTGTTGTAGAGTTTGTTCATGGCAGGGGGCCACCAGATTGGCTTATTTTTTTTGGAGGATAGCATCTTGGTTCTGTTAGGGATAGCATGATCCATGCACTTGCATAAGTGCTTATAAAGTGCATTTTTGTAGGATTCAGCAGTTGTACCTCTATTGTCCATCTGCATGGGTGTCGAGAAGTTTGCCACACCATCCACACCTGAAGTCAACTCCTCGTTGGTCAGATCCGACCATAAGCTAATCACCCTAGATATCCGCATCCCACCCCCACCCACCATTAAGGAAACTATGGTAAAAAATTTCTCCAAAGCCAACTTCATGCTTCTTAAGACAGAAGTGGAAAACTTCATGACACCCATGCAGATGGACAATACAGTTAAGACTGCTGAATCCTACACAAATGCACTCTATAAGCACTTACATGAGTGCATGGATCGTGCTATCCCAAACAGATCCAAGATGCTATCCCCCCAAAAAAGGAAGCCAATCTGGTAGTCCCCTGCCATAAACAAACTTGACAACACAACAAAGAAACTGTTGCAAAAGAGAGTAAAATCCATTGAATGGAGGAGCTCCCTGGTCAGCCTCAGTAAGAAGCTGAGATACCTTATAAGATCCTCCAAAGCTAGCCACAAAAACAAAATCACCACTAATTCTAAGGGCAGCCACAAAGCATTCTATAGCTATGTCAATAATCTCAATGGCAATACCCACATCTGCTCTGAGTTACAGCACAACGGCATGAAAAGTACAGAACCAACTGATATTGCCAACATCCTGGCAGATAGGTGCAGTGCTAACTTTACTCCCCTCTCACCCCCTAAAGGGCCCATATCTATACAGAAAGAATGCAGATTCCCTGTAATCACATCTATGCAGGTAAAAGCTGCACATTCTAAATCGAAAAACACAGCATCCATGGGACTGGACAACATCCCAGGCTGCGTTTTACACGAACTTCAGAACGAACTGGCAACCCACCTAAGCACCATGTTCAATCATAGTCTCACATTAGGCTTTGTGCGCACTGAATGGTGCACAGCAACAGTTACCCCATTCCACAAAGGGGGAGCCACCACTGATCTTGGGAACTATCGCCCTATTAGCCTGACGAGCCTAGTTTGCAAGGCCATGGAACGTATCATCATGGAACTCATAAACAAAGACATTGGTAACTCCAAACTCTGGACCCCACCCAGTTCGGGTTTGTGAAAGGTAGATAATGCCTTCTGAACCTGATTCTTTGAGGCAGCCACCAAAGCCATAGGCGAGGGTAAGGTGGTTCACACAGCCTATCCTGACCTCGCCAAAGCTTTCGACACCATTCCCCCATTCTGGAATTATAGCTAAACTCACTAATCTAGGTATAAATCCCTACATCACAAGATGGGTTGCTATTTGGCTCACTGACAGAACTCACACTGTAAAAGTTGCAGACTCCAAATCTGTCTTCAAACCAGTGACAAGTGGAGTACCACAGGGTTCAGTCCTGGGACCTCTCCTGTTTGGTATCTACTTCTCTAAAGTACAGGCTAAAAGGGTTCTCATCCAGAAAAAAAGAGGTCATTGTTCCCCTCTACTCATCACTCATTAGACCCATTATAGAGTACAACATCCCTTTTGGAATGTACCTCACCAGACATCTGCAGCAGCTGGAAAGGCCACAGAAGTACCTCAGAAAGAGGATTACTAGCCTCAAACAGATGCCCTACACTGATTGTCTCAAAAACTCCAGCTTTACTCTGTAATATATCACCTACTCCAAGGAGATCTCTGCCTAACATATAAAGCTATGTTAAACCTAGAGCTGTTGGACATGCTACACCTTAAGAAATCCCAATCCCTCTAAGCTACATGCTCTAGGGACCTAAACCTTGTCACCACAACAAACAGGGCATGCTGGAGGGATAGATTCCTGTCCCAGAGACTTCTTGTACTCTGGAACAAGCAACCCATCTATGTCAAAGTTCCTCATTAGCACTCTTCAAGAAAATTCTTGATGAGTGGATGGGAAATAGAAAATACACCCCAGGGATCACCTCTGTGGTTCTGCTTGACAGGGGCACAGGAAAATAACTTTCTTGGGTGGCTTAAGCCAGGGAACCTTGTTGGCTAGGCTTACTTAGGTCCTTGGGCCAATAGCCTAGTACCTACCTATGAACCTATGTGAAATACCTTGGCCAGGTCAAGTTACAAAGGATGATAGTGTTTTTATCATGCATGCCCTTGGTAACCCTCTTGGAGACAGGGAAGAGATGTAACCAACATGATGTAGCCTGAACAAATCAAATGTGGGTATAGTACGCAGGATATTATCTGTGTCCTTTTAGAAAAGGTTCATGATGACTCCTTGGCATTCCTCACAGAAGAGGAGACTCAGGATGGGTTTATAACTCCTTGCATTAGGTGATGATCCCCCCCGAGTCAGAAGGATGAATGTTGCTGTACACCCTACTATGGGAACATAGGCTATTTCGAGGCTGTGTTGACATACATTTCCACCTGTGTCTGGTAGGTCAGGTTTTAAGTCGCACTATAAGCAACGTGTGATGTTGTCAGGGCCCATTGTTTCTTTGTTATTAGCTGCAGAGAGTGCACAAATGTGCTGCCTTGCTGAGAATAATAACTGAATAAGGTTTGCATGCATACTTTGGCTGATGGCCAGTGGCGACACGGTGGTGACATGTGAGACAAACTGTCAGCTAGCTGATTGTCTATGTTCTCTAGATAAGAATGTCTGCTGAGATCCACACACAGATCTCTGATTATCTGTGTATTCCACTTAACATTTCATATGTATTGGAATAAATTATTTTTGAGAAGACCTCCATACAACATTGGTCATTCATCACATTCCATACACTGTTGCTATGCACACAAACGTACAACTGTACCAATGTCACGTACTTACATCACTTGCACAACATATGTCTATATGTGCTTCATGGGCAAGGTGTGTTTGAGTGACCTGATACCATATCACTGCACATTACAAAGCAGGTGTTTGTGGCTTGTACAGAACATTTCCTGACACAAATGCTAATAGTCACACAGTGGTGTTGCTGACCACCTCAATAATCCTTGGGTCTAGCAACACAACTGCACATCCAATGAATTCCACAAGGTTGCAATTGTATCAGGACATGTGATACACTGGTTGTGTTTATCACAGCATAACAACTATGTGTATGAGACAAGACTTATGTGACCATGTAATCAATATGAATTAATACTGATGCCAGTCACAGAACATTTAATGATGGTATGTAGATACATGCACACCTGTGCCATACTGCAAGTTTCAATGTGATGGTGGAATGTGAACTGTGTAGAAGGTTAATCTGCTCCCCTACAATAGCACAGGTCCTAATACACCACCAGTATACATAAGAAGTTCATTGTGCCGTGTCAACATTTCTCAGGAAGCATATTACTACAGCTGTTATAAAATAAACTTGTACTGCTCAGTGGCCATAAATACATTAGCTCACATCACAGATTGTAAGACCCTTTTGTATCCATACTGTACATTCACACCTCAGTACAGCACATGTCAGTGATAGCAACATTAACATGTCAACCATTCATAGGGTCGAAGGACATCATTAGGCTAATGGCCAACATCACATGACATCATAGCCATTATTATACTCTTGTAAAATATCCCTATTATGTATATTATGGAAGATAGTAAGTCTACTGTGAATATGTGCATACTTGTTGGTTTGCATTACATACTGCCACTGTCCATATGGGAGAGATGCACCACACCATGACAGAATTAGCAATTACACATGAAGTGGTTTTAAGATGGCTTGCAGAGACTCATGGAAGGACTCTGCTTCATGATGGGTGTATGTATATTTGACAAGAGGACATCCTCCACACTTCTTCAGGAAGGATAGGTAAACTACTTTACAAACACAGTGGTTAATGTTACTGCCACAGCACAGGCTTGTCTTGAATACTGTCAGAATTCAAGTTATACAGGATGACCTCATCACTCTATGCTACAATGAGAAGTTTGGAGTATAATTTCATATTGCTGTGGATTCACATATCATTCTAAAATTGTCATTATAGTGATTGTTGACTACACACACAGTTGACTGCAGTGAGAATAGAAACTCTAACTAGCTGTTTACACAGCGCAGTTCTTAACACAAGAGCCACAGCACAAGTCTAGATTTTACAGTGTCCGACAACACTTGATGATATCAGCAGTGTCTGGTAAGAAGATGATGGTAATAACAGTGTCCCACATGCTGATGTAAAATACTCTCATGAATGCCAACCAAGTGAATGCATACACAGATATACCAATTTCCTCACTGAGAATAGAACCCCTACCTAACTATTTAGGCAGCACAGTACTTAACGCAGGAGCCATGGAATAAGTCTGACTTTTACGGTGCTGTAGAACAATTCATACTGGATGAAATAGTTATTGGCTGTTTGAAAGAATATGTCGGGATTCCAGAATGAAATAGATGTGTAGGCATGTACAACTGTCAAAATATTGGTACTCCATTGGATTATAGTGATGACTGCAGGATACGCAGCTATGCTCTTCTGACCAGACACACACACACACACACACACACACACACACACACACACACACACACACACACACACACACACACACACACACAGCAGTTGACTGCTGTGAGATTAGAGCCCCTGCTAAGTACACTGATTAGAGAACTCAGTACTTAATTCAAGCACCGCAGCACGTCTGACTTTTACAATGTTGCAAGACAATTTATTGTGGATGACATCATCACTGGAAGTTTGAGAGAAGATGTCGGCAGGCTTGTCTGATGGATAGCTAGCCATGTAAAACTGTCAGGATATTAAAGATCTGCATGTTACCAGACTGAGTGTGCAAGCATAGCATTTACTGTTGTGCTTCCAATGTGCAGGTATACCTTAAAAATACAGATTTGCAAACTATATGCAAATAGATGTCCACATCACTGTAAGTATTGGAAAATCTGAATGTGCATTGTCATTATAAAGATTTGCATGGTATATAAGAAAGCATTTGTTATTTATTTTTGTAGCATAGGTGATATATTTATGAACAAGTATTGAGAGACTAAGCTTGAAGTGCATGGGTGGAGGTAATAGATTGTTGCAGTGTAAATATGTGTTCTTTTCTTAAAAACTGCATTTCCTTTGTGTTTTACATGTACTTTCATGGGATGAAAACTAAATGGTTAGTAAACATGAGTAATACATGCTATTGTGCACTTTCCATAGCACACTGCCAAGTTGCTGGTTTGAGCGACAGATGGGAAAGTGTTTGCGCATGTGGGATACACATTTCTACTGCTATCCCTGTTTTCACATAGTTATGTGGTGAGCAAACATGAGCCCTATTGAGAAAATTATGAGAGTTCTGAGTACTGAGTGAAGAAATACACCTTCTACTTAGCTGACTCTGTGGCAGCAGGTGTAAATGCATTGTTAGCAGAGCGATTCTTTGATCAGCACCAACTACCCCTGTCCATGAGGGACATAGGTGCTACCCCATGGATGAATTTACAGTCACCTTTCCAGTTGTCAAGGTTATGCTTAAATAGGGTCATTGAGGAGCTCTGCTTCACATGAAGTGGGAGCTTATTCAGTCTTTTCATGTAAGTCACATTTTGGAGGCCCTGGATTCTCTTGGTTAGAAACCTCTGTGGTCTTTCCAGTTGCTGTAGGTGTCTGGTGAGATACATACAGAAGGGAGCATTGTACTCAATTGTGGTCTGATAAGGGTTGGGTACAGCAGAGTTATAACCTCCTTAGTCTTGGATATGATGTACTTATTTATTAGATATGCAATGTAGAAGGCTTTCCTTACCACTATGGATACATGGTCATTGAAGTTTATATTGCTATCAACCTATGTTGCCAAGTCTTACACCATTGGGTTTGAGATTAGAGGGGTGCTATTTATATCATAACTGGCAGGAGTTACTTCTTTGTCAAAGGGGATACTGATGTATTTTTTTGAGTTTACTTTTAGTCCATGACTTTGGCACCAATCATTTATCTGTGTCAGTTCCTTTTGTAATATGTTTACATTGTTGGGGGACAGCTTGCAGTCATCTGCTAACTTGGTAAGCCACAGGCCATCTATTTTTTCCTGGATTTCAGAGAAAAGATTCCAAACAGTATAGGGCCAAGCACAGATGTGGTACCCCACTGGTAACTGGTCTACTGGTAGGAGGTATACTCCCCAACTTTGACTGTGTGCATTCTGTCAGAGAGCCAGTTGGCTACCTATCTAGTGAACTATGGGTTAATCCCCAGCTGGAAGAGTTTCTCAATGATCCCAGAGTGGGGGATTGTGTCAAAAGCCCTGACTAAATCAAGATAAAGAAGTCCACCAGGTTTAATAAGCAAGATCTACCCTTGATGAAACCAAACTGAGTTGGGTCAAGAATTTGAAGAATTTGTGTGCTTGTTGATAAGTCCACGATGATTCTTTCCATGGCCTTCAAGGGGATTACTGTTGCTGTTCTCCACTCTGCTGGAGCAAAGGCAGTGCTCAGGCTTTGGTTAAAGAGAATGCTATGTGATTCCACTATGTCTTGTTTTAGATTGTTTAGTAAGCAACTTGGGATGTTATCTGGTCCCATAGAGGCTGTGTTCTTGGCCTTGGTGTGCACCTGTATGACCTGCTCTTTGGAGATACTTGGTAGAGGACTGGTGTCAGGAATGCTTTGGGGTATGGCTGGTGGAGACAGGGGGGGGGTGAAGGTTTTGCCAAATCTGTCAGTTAACAGGTCGGCAATTTCCTCAGTTTCAGTGTGAAAGGTGCTGTCCACTATAGGTTCAGTGCACAGCTGGGTATACCCTTTTAGGTTTCAGGCATAGCTAAAGAATGCCATATGGGTGTCTTTAGCTAGGGATGCTTATTTAGTATCGTAACTAGCTTTAGAGGATGTTACAAGATATCTGATTTACTTGTTTAATATGTGGATGGTAGTCTTCCTCTGAATAAGTTCCTGTCTCCTCCTAGATACTAGATATTAGTTTCTTTCTTTTTTTATATAACTTATTTATTTATTTTTTTTATTTAACATTTGTTGACTGGGAAAGTCCGACTAGGTTCCAAAAATCCTGTTTTCAGCAGATGCCCAGGGAGAAATGCTCCAGAAGCATGTCTTGAGAATGTGGGAAGAAACTGGAGTACCCGGAGGAAACCCACATGAACGCAGGGAGAACATGCAAACTCCACACAGAAGGCACCCCAGCCAAGAATCGAACTGGAGAACCTCTTACTGTGAGGCGACAGCGTTAACCACTGCACCACTGCGCCACCCATTGTATTTATACTTACAGTCCACCAGGGTGGCTTGTTTTTGTGGGTGGACCTGGTTTTAGTCCTGTCAGGTACAGCTGTGTCAATACATTTGTTTAAGTGGCTATATAGGACATTTGTGTACTCTTCTGAGTAGGAGTCATTGTTGGCTCTTTTAACAGGGGCTTTGAAACTAGTGGGCTATAGGTTGCTTTGGAGAATTTTCTTCAGTTTTTTGCTCCTATGGGGATGTCAGGTCTGATCTTTACTTCAAATTAGACAGATTTATGGTCTGAACTTACCTAGGAGAGCAACACACAAGGAGCAATGCAGTGACCTCCCATGTTGGTGAACACTAGGTCTAGGACATTTTAGCTCCTTGTAGGGGTACAGACTAACTGTTCCAGGGCATTCATATTAAAAAAATCCAGGAACCACAAAGCGATTATATTTGTTGCTTAGTTGATGGAAGGACCAAGGTATCTGGCTGTATACTGAGTGACTCTAGCAAGCCCAGGTAGGTGGTGTGCTTCTTCTGGTTCATGGTGTAGCTAGGAATGATGTGGTAGGGTATTTTGCCTATAGTTATTTGGACCTCAAGAGAATGGTACTGTTTTACCAAGTTCGAGGTGGATTTAGATTTAATGACGATGGATGCACCTCCACCTTTGGTTCTTTTTTGCTCATTTTGAGGTCTAAACATGTGAAAAGCATTGCAGCCTTGTATGGATAGGGTGCTGTTTGCAGTCTTGAACCAAGTCTCAGTGACTACACAGATGTCAGCATCTTCCAAGGTGAGGAGTGCTTCCAGGGTATGAACGGGGTGCTGTTTGCGGCCTTGAACCAAGTCTCAGTGACTGCACAGATGTCAGCATCTTCCAGGGTGAGGAGTGCTTCCCGGATGTGCAGTTTGCTGTTTAGGCTCCTAGCATTAAGCAACATGAGCTTAAGTTTGTCTCTAGTGGATTTCTTTACATCGGCAGTTTTGTTGTTTTGACATTGCCTAAAAAAGGCACTATGGGGGAGGCAAGTGTCTTTGCCAGTATCCAAAACCTTGAGGAGACAGGTGAAGGACATCTCTGGCAAAGTAGCATAGTCTCTTGACCATGCCTTTCCAATACTGGATCCCCCTGGATTGACACCAGAAGCTAAGCAAATTATTGAAAGCAATCATTTTTTGTCTGCATTATGGCATCATCTTAGTGAAGGTAGAAATCTGCTTAGATCTAGGGACATACCTGCCTGGGACACATAATCCGAGAGTTCAGTCATGTCTCACTTCATATAGTTCAGAGAGGAATGTCTGAAGTCATTCACTCCAAGTACTAATACAGAGTCATAATAGTAATTGCTGCTGAGTGACTTGAGTGAATGCATGATTTGACGGATCCTGGCACCTGGTGAGGGGGACATCTATGTGTCTCACTGCTGAGTTGCCTATGACTTGACTAGGACATTAGGTTTTGAGGTGTTTTGCCTTAAGGGCTTAATTGTTGAGACACTGATATGTATGTTGTTATGTGTAGTGGTGGATTCTGTTCATGTACCAGCATGTGTAGGTTGTTTGTGCTTGTGAGGTCTCTGGTATTTTTGTAGGCTTTTAGTGAGTACCTCCACATATGTGGATTTATGTGTTTTGATCTTTCTGTGAGTGGAAAAGTTGTGTGTGTGTGCTGGCAACCTGTTTGATATCTTGTTTATTGTTATATGAGAGAACTGATTCTAGTTTCATGAAATAGCTACATCTTATACATACTGTATTTGTTTGCTTTTGGACCAACTTAGCTTGTGGCATTAACAGATCATGGTGGAGAGACAGATATGTCTCCCAGAGACTACTGCTTCTCTGGAATAGACTCCCTATTCACATAAAACAGAGCTCTTCACTGACCCTATGTAAATGCAACCTAAATAATTAAATGAGAGACAGCAAATTTGCCCCTGAGGTGGCACCCTTGTGCCTCATGGACATGGGTGGCTGGTGTTGATCACAGATCTGCTCTGTTCATAAAGGTATTCTTAACTACCCAAAAAAGAACAAATGAGGATACTTGGGATTAATATGGCTAGGCATGTAAAGGCTCTAGGGCTGCTAGTCCAGTAATCTCCTATGAACCTATGAAGTGATTGTCAGTATTCATGACACAATTGCTACATTGCTTCAGGATGCCCATGTCAATCAGGCTGGCTGGAGAAATGTTGGGAAATTGACTGTCCATAGTAGCAGGTAATTCTTAAGTAATAATTTGTGAGAGGGCAAATTAGATCAGCTATTGCTCCTGAATTAACAAGAGGACTGATTCTATAAAAGATCAGGGAAGAAAAGTGGGGCAATGCTGCTCAGTGCTCAGCTGAGTTGCCTACAGGGCAGAAGTGTGCAGCTGCATTGCTCACAGAGCAGCAAGGAACCTGGGAGGGTTTCACTGACTGGTGTCTAGGGAAAAAATTGTTTCTCGGTGTTTGTGTGTATCCAAGGCACTGCTAACCCCTGGCGTGCAGTGCATAGTTACGAGCAAATATGAGGCTTATATACAGGTAAAATTAAACAGTTTAAACTAGTCTGGCAATAAGAAATCACACAATGATTTTTCCTCCAGCAATCCCCAGCTCAGACAAGGCTATGTCCATACTCTTCTGCCACAAAGGTTCAGGGGAGCCCTTCTTAATGTAAAATGGCTGGATTTGGGTTCTAGTGTATGAAAAACAGGCTAGATGCAGCAAGTCTGGACCTAGTCTATGCTAACTAAGCAATATTTCAGTGCATAGCAAGTGCAGTTAATAAGCAGACACAGACAGTAAAAACAGTCAAAAAGGCAGAAATTAATGCAGTAAAACAGTAAAATACAGATGAAAAAGTGCAGATCAAACTCAAGGTGATAGGTGATTTAACTTTGCAGACATGTACTGGGGGCATAAATCTTATGCTCTAACACATTTTTTATGTGCTTTACAGACTGATAAAATACATTTTTACAATCTGGGATTCAAATCTGTGCATGAGGGACAAAACATTTTCTTCCATGGGGTAATTATTCATCCTTGCCACAGAAGAAGTACTTCTCAGACATCCTCATTATTTACATATACATACACAAGACAGACTAAGGGGTTAACCATGTATATGTATGACCTGACATAGTCCTGGTTTATACATCACTGTGTGTATGACTATTATTAAAGTCTGAAGACCATTAAAGGCCAGAGAACACAATTAAGATTATAGAAACATATTAATCAGTATACTCTCACTCACACAAATAATTCATATGAGTTTATTAAAACTGAGTGTACAACTCTTAATAAAATTGGGAGTGTGCAATATTTTTTTTCATGTTAATTTTAATATAAAGTAGAATAGAACAACAGTGAAAATATTTAAAATTTTCTGTATTAGAACCCAGGATCATCTGTATGGGTGGCCATGGTGGTGCAGCAGTTAGCGTTGTCGCCTTACAGCAAGAGGTCCTCCGGTACGATCCCCGGCTGGGGTGCCTTCTGTGCAGAGTCTGCATGTCCTCCCTGTGGCCATGTGGGTTTCCTCCGGGTGCTCCGGTTTCCTCCCACATCCCAAAGACATGCTGTAGATGGATTGGACACTCTAAATTGGCCCTAGGTGTGTGCCTTCCATGGAAGATTGGGCACTGGGCTGGCAACTCGACACCATAAAATTCCACTGCCAATCATGAGCGGACAGGTGATCTGCTGTGGCAACCCCTAACTGGGAAAAGAAGAAGAACCTAGAATCATCTGTATTGCATCCCTACACTTACACCTGCTGCAAAAGGAATTGTTAAAAAATAGTTGGATATTTTCATATTCATTATTAACCTCTGTGTGTTAACTGCCGCGCAATGCTGCTTAGTGTGTTTGTGCGGTGCTCAACATACTTGATAGAATGCATCTATTTTAAATTTTTCTACTGTTTGCTTTCTCCCTGCAGGTGTTCTAGACCTGTAGGTATTGGGGAAGGTTGCTAACTGCCTCGCAATGCTACTTATTGAGTTTGTGCGATGGAACGCAAAAAAATGCAACAATGTATCCTTTTTGAAATCAAGAATGTCTGCATCCTGTCTGCAGGTGTTCTGTCTGCTTTGTGTCTGGGCCATTAGTCCAAGTTTGCACTATGGTAAGCAGTGCACAAACATGAGAAGCAAAGCTTAACTTGTTTTATCTATGAAAAAATCTATAAAATAAACAACAGTACAAAATAAATGTTAGTACACATAAAAGATTTTTAAACAAATCTGGATTTGAATTCTCACACCAATGAACCTACAAAACACAGTAAGGGTGTCTTATTATTGCCTGTTACAGAAACAGCTTTCAAGCAGGAATGAAAATCATTGTGCATACAAACAAGTCCAAAATCATCCACAGTATTAACAAGACATATGGCACTTCTACATTTCTGAGTTGTTTGTACCCATGTGTTAATTTTAGATGTAGTGCAATGAGTAATCACACAACCATTTATGACTATTGGTTGCAGAAATGCAGCTCCAGCTTATCTGCATTCTTCTATTATCTGAGCAGTAATCTGAGACATGCAGTATGTAACACATTTTGTAGCATTGCCCTTTAAATGTGTGAGAATATGAAATGGCAATAATATACAGTTTTTAACAAATGCAGGGTACGTTGGATATTACTGAACAGAAATTGTGAAATGTGTGCTGCTTACTTCCATTTAAAACCTTGATACAATTACTTTACACTTTATAAGTCTAATCTGGCTGACACACCCACTGCAGGTAAAGGAGTCTGAAATGTTGTATATTCCTTCTCCTTCCCACTTACCATTAGCAGCTGCAATCCATTAGCAACAAACACTGATGTAGTTTCTACACCATGTTTACATCTGCTACACAAAGCCAAATGTTTGGGATTCAGCAAGTGTAATGAGTTCACATTGACACCTTATTTGTACCCTCACTGTGCAAAAAAGCATGAGTCTATACCATAGCAAGGTAACAATGTAGCAAAGGACCCTGAAGGTGAGAGGACTTGTGTATTTGTAGAACATAGATGATTGACATTCCTTTAGATGTATTTTCACAGAAGGCTTCTGATGTCGCTAAAGTATGTTTGCATTTTTCAGGTACATGCTAGATTTATTCACGTGTTATGAAGAGAACTTTTATTTATATGCATTAGGGGATTAAACTGCTATCTGTATGCACCTCTTATACTTCACTCTTGGCATAGGCATTTTGCAGTGCATTGACTTTCACAGATACACAGCCTTATTAACTGTCATTACAAGTGTTATTGTTAAAATTGGTTACCTTACAGTCTTTTCTGCTGTATTCCTTTGCAATGTAAAGTACTATATTGTCAATGACCCAAGGGTATAATGTTTGCAAGATGCCACCCCCCCCCATAGACACCATCAGGGGAGTGCTGGGCACAGTGAGAGGTGCCTAGCAATCATATACAATTTACTTTTGAGTTGCATATGTGTACAAATTTTGTGAAAATTGTGTGGCGAACATCCATGACAGGTGATTCTACAAAATGCCATTTTCCTGTTTTTTGGGGGTGGGGGTGGGGCAAAGTACTATTAGTGTGTTTCTACAGCACCAGTTGGGTTTTAGGAGTTTTGCTCTTGCAGTTCTGTAGTCATCCTGGTATTTCCATGTGTGTACTGGGAAAAGTGTATGTACTTAGTGGGATGCTGTAGCATAGCATTCAAGAATTTATGTAGCATCCTGGATGCTGATGCCTGTGATATCCCAAGTATATACCCTGTTGGCCTCTTAAAGGCTCCTATAGCTAAAACTCCAAGTGCCACACATACCTTAATTTCCATGGGTATTGGTTCCCCTTGGTTTGCCCTTGCTGTGAGTTGTGGATGACAGTGGTTGCAAAGTTCCTGTTGTGTGTCTTTAGCACTCTACAATTTCCACATCATGCAGACCATGGTAAAATAACAGGGGTCTAAATACCTTTTTCCTTCTTGACCAGGGTCTTTTTTACAGCAGCAGCAGCAGCAGACAAACTGTAGAAGCAAGAAAACCACAAACAGCAAAAATAAAGGCAAAAGCACAGGACCAGTCTCTTAGTGTAGTTAGCGCTTTCATAAAGTTTAATAACCAAACTTCCTCAGACAAAAGCAGTACACCGAACCAAACAAATAAGTACTCATCCAGTGAAACGCATGATCATATAAAAATCACATGACATTACTAGTTTCATCCTAAAAGGAAATCACATGACATTACAAATTTCATTCATAAAACACTTACCCTTTAAACCAAACCACATATTCTTATGAAACATCCTTTCATCATTTGTTTACCTTTCACACAAGATTAATTTAAAAATTAACAAGTTAAAATCTCTGTAAATAAAATATTAGCATGTTAAACTTTTCAACTTCAATATACAGGCTATAGAATACAAATCATTCAAACCAGGCTGGCTATAGGCATAGGTTCTAATCTGTCAAAATAACTCTTGTTGCTCCAGTCTCAATGACTGTGGTCCGCCCCTTTCATTACGTTCAACATGATCAATCACTCTAAATAAAAAAGAGTGACCTGGACAATTACTCAAATGCATTATCTAATTTGCCTTTCCTGATACTTTATAAGTGCTCTTATAAATGATCTCTTAATTTATGATCAGTCTTACCTATATAAAAACAAGGGCAGGACTGACGCTTAGCTAAGTAGATAACACCTGTTGAGTTACAATGAAATCTGCCCCTGCATTTATATTTTTGTCCCCTAACCATAAATTAATTCCCTACCTCTACGTATTTACAATAGGGACAGGCTTCACATTTGTACATCCCCTGTTGTCTTACAAAACTTGTTTTTTTTAAATTCCAACAAAATCTTCAGGTTCCGACCCTGTACTGCTTTTGTCTGAGGAAGCTGGTTATTAAACTTTACGAAAGCGCTAACTACACTAAGAGACTGGTCCAGTGCTTTTGCCTTTATTTTTTACAGTACCAGCATAGACTTGTGCCTTTTGCACATACGTATGTATAACAGCAACTGCAGTCCCTAACAGTGTTTCCATGCAGGGTACCTTCTGTGGCTGATTCCAGTAGGTTTTGGAATTAAATGGAAAAACCTACACTGAGTCTACATGATTGCTTTATAGCTTGTTGAATAGCTCCTCCATCTTGAATTGGTTGATTAGCATACATTTCAGTTGCTTATGCTGTAATTAGCATGGCACAATGTTTACCATGTTTCCGTGGCTCTGCACACCATGTAGAGATGCCTACTGAATGCAAAACAGTGTGCTACCATGTGTGCATTGTGCAGTGATGTGAACACAGTTTTAGTAGACCATGTAGGCTTTACTGAATCTCACCTAATAGTATGAATGTAAAAAGGTTAAAATACTAAAATTGCAGTGAGATAAATGTATCCTTAATTAGAAGATGAGAGCAGAGTAGGAAAACATTTGAAATGATAGAGTGACCCACTGTCTGTGGCTAAACTCTCCTTTGTTCCTTAAAGGGCATTGCTTAAGCAGTTGCAAAAGCCACTGAAGATGTGGTCACTCAAGCCTATACAAAGGATGAATTCCTACTGGGAGTGATATTTATGATTTTAGGAGCCCCACTGGTCAAAAAGGCAAGATAAGAAATCAAAAATGAAGTTAAGACAAAGAAATAATTCTGAAAAGACTGGGATAAGAAAAGCCTCAGAAGTATGGAGACAGACATCAATTCAATTAATATAGAGCAAGTCTCAGAGTCAGATTTTTTATAAGGCACAAGCAAAGGGCATGGAGGATAAGATGATAAGGACACCAAATATTTCTTCTGTGTCAGAAAAAGATAAGGTTGGGTTTTGGAAAGAGGAATTAAAACTGTAACTAGGTGTAGAGACAGGCTAGATGAGAACAGGTAATTGATTCTGAGGAGGAACAGCTGGTGAAATTAGAAGATGAAGAAGGTACTACAGAAAGTGTTAATAGTGAAAGGCAATGTCTAATAGAGAAGAGGAAGGAATTATTAAGGGCCATATGTCTTTTGACATTTTGCTTGACTGCACAAACAGACAGGTAGCAAAAAACACAATGGTAGCTCTGGCCATAATGTATAGAACAATAAGCCCACAAGAATGAGATTATAAAATGTTATTATCAAGGTTTATCTTACTCAGGTAGAAGCTGCTAAAAAATTTTCCATAGCTAATATAGGAGACATGTAAGTAGACTTTTGTCTTACCTCCGTGGCTGAAAAGTCAAATCATAATGGAAAACATTTGATGGTATAAGGGATTGGCCCCAAGAAAGTAAGAAAAATCTCCAAGGCTTTTAATGAGGAAATAAGGACATCCAGCAAAGAGGTGGATGGATTGTGTGAAAGAAGATCTGTGACAGTCAGGCATGAGTGTCGAAGAAGGCAGGAGTGTGGCACTGAATAGAGAGAGATGGTGACAGTTAACACAATGCCCCAACCCCATATAGAAAACATGAAAAAGGGGGCAGATGATGATGATGATGATGATGATGATGATGCAACTGTGGTGGTAAAGAGCTGGGCATTATTCTGCATATTTTTCTGATGGTCACAGATGCAGTGGCAGGGCTAGCAACCCAGTGGTGTGAATCTTGGCTCTAGATGATTGCTACTGTTGAAGTGACACACTAACCCCATGTGGAAACTGTGGATGGACGGATGGATGGATATATGGATTAGATATTTTAGAAAACAAAGGAAGATGCAGTGAGGGGAAACAGGAGATATGAAGCAGGGGTTTAGGAGTAAGAGGCAAGATAGAAGAGAGGGGTTTCCTTATTTGGGGTTCTTGTAGGGGATTTGATAAGGACTATAACAGATCTTATGCCTGTTCATTGCTGATATAGGTTCTGGTTCCCCTATGAGCTGAAGGAAGGTAAACTGGGCAATTGAAAGTCAATGAACAGATGAGTATTCATGATTTTCTTTCAGAATACTTTCAGATGGCAGACAAATGCACTTACTTACATACATACACGTGCATGCTCTTGCAGATTAAACATTAAAATTGAAGTGGTTCCTCAGACTAAATTACTGGTAGAAACCGACTAAAATTTTATCAGCATCTCCATCAAACCATCAAAATACACACACACACACACACACACACACACACACACACACACACACACACACACACACACACACACACACGCACACGCACACGCACACGCACACCCACACCCACACGCACATACACAATTTGTTTTCTTGTTGTAGTGGTGATTTTAAAACACACAAAATACAATTACAAAAAAAGTTTTATAATAATGTTTTATAATGCATCCAAATCAGGCCCATTCTTAGTGAGAAAAATTGATGTTTTGAAATAAATCTGGGACTCCAAAATCATATACATATGCTGAGGATATGGAATATGGGGAAATGTTTGAAATATTAATATACAAGTTACAGGAAGTTGCATATCACACAACACACTGTCTTCCAGTAAGTTTTATTTGGCTAAAGATCTCATGGAGGTTAACCACATCTTCAGTGCCTTTCTCTTTCATTTATTAGGAATATAGATACAAAAGCACATCAGAAATGAAAAAAAAAAAACATTTGCTTTAAGGAAGTTATATGGTTGGAAATATAAAAGCATAATTCTCAATGAAAATATTCCAAATGCAGCCAGCAGATATTGTTTCACTTCAAGGAAATTTTATTTTATGCATTTATTTTATTTTGCCTTTGTTTACCAGGATAACCTGACTGCATTTGTCTAAACTCATTTTCAGTGGGGGCTGAGTTTAGGAGAAAACTATAAGTTGTTGGTCCAAAAAGGTAATTTAAAACTCACTGTGAGTGTATTAGCCACAAAGCCTGAAAACACAAGATATGCTATACTTCTGCATCTCACTGGGAAGAAGCCTTAAAGGCATTTAACTCTTTCACTTTGGTTACCTATTAGAAAATCGAAGTTACGGAACTTCGACTACCATAGGGTCGACACCATATGATCGAAGTTCCAAAACTTCGAAATTAAAAAAAATCAAAACAAAAAAAACAAAAAAAAAAACAAAGATAACATACCTTGACAGGTTAAAGTGGGGGTGCAAGCCCCCAGGCACCCCCTACACCTCCCCGCTACTTAAATATACCAACTCTGAGATGGCACTTTAATGCACCATGGTGCAGAAAGGAAAGATTTCCCTTTCCTACACTGTAGCATGATCTCGGAGTTGGTATATTTAAATAGCGGGGGTGTGGGGGTGCAGGGGAGCTTGCCCCCCTGCCTACACCTTTTACTTTTTCTTTTTTTTTTTATGTTCATTTTAAAGCATTTGAATTTCCAATTGTTTGATTATTAAAGGTCGACCTTTAATGATTCAAGCAATTGGAAATTCGATGTTCCAATAGGAACCCCTTTCAGTTCTCTTAATGAAGAGAGAGAGAGAGAGAGAGAGAGAGAGACATTGGGCCAGATGCCAAAACTCGTTTCACTCCAGATAGCATGCTAATCTGAACTTCTGAGACTCACTTAAACATAGGCGATTTTTAGAGGTAATGTCTGTAATCTTTCACTGCATAATATAAAGTAGACTGCATGACTTTCTGTGACAGACATTGGAGGTTCCCCACAATTGTTCAGGACAGACATTGTCCATTGTCTGTTGGATGATGCAGGCTGTCACTGCTAAAGACAGATGAGCTTCGTAAATATGTATCCCACATTAGTGTGTATAGACATGGCACTAGAGATGTATTTGTATTTACCTTCTGGACTCAATGCATACATTATTCTTACAGATGTAACTTTCCTTACAGTCCACATCACAAAATTCTTCTTACTGCATCTTCAATGGTGCAGTCACTGACAGTACAGCTGCCATCATATGCAGCCCTCTTATATGGTGCAGTCCCTGACAGCACAGCTGCCATCATATGCAGCCCTCTCATATGGTGCAGTCACTGACAGCAAAGCTGACATCATATGCAACCTTCTCATATGGTGCTGTCACTGACAGCACAGCTGCCATCATATGCAGCCTTCTCATATGGTGCAGTCACTGACAGCACAGCTGACATCATATGCAGCCTTCTCATATGGTGCAGTCCCTGACAGCACAGCTGCCATCATATGCAGCCCTCTAATATGGTGCAGTCACTGACAGCACAGCTGCCATCATATGCAGCCTTCTCATATGGTGCTGTCACTGACATCACAGCTGACATCATATGCAACCCTCTCATATGGTGCGCCACTGACAGTACAGCTGACATCATATGCAGCCCTCTCATATGGTGCAGTCACCGACAGCACAGCTGACATCATATGTGGCCCTCTCATATGGTGCAGTCACTGACAGCACAGCTGCCATCATATACAGCCCTCTCATTATGTACCTTCTAACATTATAGATCTGCTCTGTTTTCCTTATTACACCCCTCAGTAACAGAAAAATGTTATCTACCGTAGCAGTTGTAATCTAAACCAGTTAATTATATCAAGAGAGTCATAGTCACCAGGTAATGCCCCTCAACTTTTTATGATCTGTTTGTGGGTCTATATTAGAACATGGAAGTTTCACAACTTCGAATGTTCTAATATCGACCCCATATTTAGTGAACACTGAAAATAGCATAGCTGCAGAACACTGAATTTCTTCCTAGGGAAGGAATTTGGTTGGCCGTTCCTGTGGCTTTGCTATGTTCAGCACTGTGGTGGAAAGATATGGGTCAAGATCAGGTAAGTGCGCAATTGTGTGGATGTGAGGGTTAGGGCACAGGGTAGGTAAGTTAGGGTTAGGGCATGGGTCAGGTAAGTGTGCGATTGTGTGGACGTGAGGGTTAGGGCAGGGTAGGTGAGTTAGGGCGCGGGTGAGGTGAGTGTGCGATAGTGATATATATACCATGCCACCCTGTTTTGAAAGATCTGTTGCCCGATATTTTATCTATGACTGTAAAAGTAAATTTGTTCTGACATTCGACGTCTAAATTGTCTAGAAGTTTGACCCACGTAAAAGGCTTGACAAGTGCAGGTGGCCAAATATATAATCCATCCATGCATTAGGAATGCAGGGGCCACCAATGCTTTATATAGCCATTCACTTGTTCATCACATGGCCAAATTTACTTTTACAGTCATAGATAAAATATCAGGCAACAGATCTTTCAAAACAGGGTGGCATGGTATATTAAACATGAAGGAAAGGAAATGGATTGTGAAATTAGGGGGTTTATTTCCACCGGGATTAAATGACAAATTGTAGAGTTTTGTTATTATTTCCATTCTCTTCATGGGTCTTGATACTATTTATGAATTCATTAATTTTTTTGTTTGTTCTAAAGAAAAAAGAAAGAAAAAGAATAGAATTTATTGTTATTTATATTGTTTTTATTTTTGATTGCCTTTCTATATTGATCATATTTTATTTTCATCATTTAGTATCAGACCAAATATTCCTTAGACAGGAAACAATGTCATTTGTCTTTAATGATACTGAGTATATATTACAGTTTTTACACTGCTTCATGTTATATACCACTATTGAAAGCAACAAGCTGAATCTGGTCTGTTTTTTTTAATAAATCTTCCCGCTCCCAAGGTGCTGGCTCTCTTTTTTTGTCTTGTTATAGTTTTCTTGGCCTGTGCATCTACCGTACTTGCTAGCCTGCCTCTTCGTAAGCATAAACATTAGAAGCTTTGTCCTGCTTTTATAAAATGTTGTAGAATTTGTGCTAGAAAAGGAAATTTTGCAAAGATAAGTAAAACAAAAATAAGAGTAATCAAAGCGATTTGTCTGTTACAAATCAGAAATATGATAAGTAATTGTCTATGGATATTGAAAAAGTCAATGATGTTAACAGTAAAGTCTGAAAACTCTACTTTTTGAGTATGAACAAAAACTCAAAAAGCTTGGCATCTAGTACAGTTAATTTACCAGGGAGCCAGGAGCATTAGGGACTGTGTAGAGTGCAAATTCAGACAGGACAGAACTTACCCTGTGCCCTCGCCTCCTTCTTGTACTTATTGCAAATACATGAGCAACAAGGACTACTTTTTTTGTCCAGTATTCGGAAGAAATATCAGTAGCACTTGTTCTGGTAATTCCAACACTGCTTTTGTGATATACCATGGACAGTGTATTTGCTGCAGTTGTTTTTACGTAGTGAAAACTGTGAACAAATTCAAAATCAGGTTAGCACACCACCTGTCTGACATCAGACTCCAGATCCTCAAAAAACAATGAGTGAATCACTGCCGTGATTTCCCAGACCATGGAGGTTTCCACTTGTACATCCTGGACAAGCTCACTGTGGGTCCACTTGAAGGAAACAAAAATGCAGACTTGAAAAAATGGAGTTAAGCTGGCAGAAGAGGCTGGATGCCCACCGCCACCCTGATTTAAAGAAAGATTTATTTCTGTATCTCATAAGTGGGCCCATATCCAATTGGAAATGGTTAAGTTTGGCAGATATAGCAAACACCATCTATTTTGAAGCTCTATGGGAAATATTCTTTAGAAAGGGCCACCTGTTCTTAAAAAGTTGGAGACTGTAAAAAAAAATGGGTTTTAGCTATGGATGAATTACCACAGCCATTACTGGCATTCCTTATACATGTTTACCAGTCCTGTGTTATTTTAGGAAGCAGAACCAGATGAACTCATTTCATGTTCATTTGAAATTTGCATTGGTGATGTCTCAGAGATTTTCACTAAATCAGGGTTATATCACAAAATCAAAGTCTTTAAATTTCATAATGATGCATGAATATTTATTTGTTTTGTTTGCTTATTTATGTATTAATTCGTTATTTATATTTTCTAATAGCAGAATTGCTGATCCTCCATGGCCTTGTTTCAGATATAGCCCTGATGAAAATTTCACAAATGTCAAACATACAGTGTTGTACAATCACTCTTTAATAATATGCAAACTTCTGTGTCCACTGCCTACTGGGAAAAACATTTCATGCATCCACCTTGCCCCATGATGAGGATGGCACCTGTCTCCAAACACCTGTATCTTATTCTGCATGGTACAGATTATAGGGTCATAGGTGTCTACTAGGCTAATGGCCCTGGAACCTTTAAAAGCCTAGCCCATAGGATTACCCTGGCATCATGCCACCTGACCTTAGTTCCCAGTGACTCTGTAGAGTATATAATTATGTTATGGTCATAGAGGTGATGGCGTGTTAGCCAGTGATGGACTCTTCTGTGATTTGAAGAGCAGCAGTGTACATTATCATGGACTCTGGCTTCCAAATTGGTCATTAATACATGCTAACTGGTTAATGCTGACACTACACTTACCATTTTATGTGAGTGATAAACCTGTTTATGGACAGATCCTGGTCATGCAGATTTGTCATGCAGATTTTGTGTTTCTGGATCATACCATTGTTTTTGATTTCACCTTCTGCAAATGTGGTGGTTCTTTTTATCATGTTCACACTCATTTACATTTTATTATGCAATCATTTGAGTACAATGCATGCCACTCTGTTTTTCTGGGTAGCACAACCTCACTTTGTTTGTCTTTGAATTATTCCCTTCCTATGTCACTCTTCACTGCACCATTTCTCGTCATGTTATGTTCTGTTTGTTTCTCATACACTTTAGCAAAATGATCACCCATTTCCACATGTTCTGTAGGTAATGTATGCCAGGCAAGCTCCAGCTTTGTTTTATATCTACACCTAATACACATGGCTGTACTTTAGTTCCTATTTTATCTTTTTTAGTTCAAAAGGTGTTATCACAGCAAGCATGGATATTATGTTTTTTCACATTATTTCATGTTTAGCTTTTTTATATTTTATATACACATTATTTCTTTTTAAACTGATTTTGATGACTTTATTAGAATATGTACTTTACACAGCCATCTTTTTAGCCAATTTTTCCATCGGCAAATCAGCAAGTTTAGCTGCTGTACTTCTGTTTTTCTTCTTCCTAGTGTCAAGTCCTTTTCTATCAAAAACATAATTCCCACATAATCACTCAATCCTAAACAATCCTATCTTTTATTAGTGAATCATGTAGATTTTCAAACTCACCAGTCTTTGCTATAGTTAAGTTCAATCATATAAACATTAACAGTTTCACGCACCCCTGATTTTTTTAAATTATTATTTTGATTCATGGTACTCTTTAAATTTCTGTTTTGCTACAGATACATTGTTTTATTATCCTCTATCAGCTAGGATGTATAATACACTTTAATACCCCCCCCCCAAGTAAAACATAACCACCTTTATTCTTCCTTTTTCTAAAATAATTTGAAACAGTATTAAAAGAATGTAGCCTTTTGATTCCATGACCTCTAGTTTTCTTGTAGGATTTCTTGGAGTTGCAGTATATCAGGAGTTATCAGTGATGTTGTTGTTGTCATATTGGTGTTTTCAAATTCAGCATCAACTTTAAGATTATTAAATATTTTGAAACCAAGCACTGAATACAGTAACGGTACAAGAAATGGTGCAAATAAGAACAAATTATAATAAAACATGGCACAAGTAAGATGACTGAGGTATAAATAAAATAAAAGATTAATACAATTGATAGAAAATAGAATAATAAAAGAAGTGATAAAAATAAGAAAAGAGAACTGAGTTATCAGCACAAAGTGGGGATTAGTGCAACATAAAGTCAAATAAGTGAGTTTTTAAAGAATGCTTAGAACTACTCAGCACTGTATGATATGGTAGAACCCGAGAGGACTTAGAGTGTTGAAAATGCCGAGCTCAGGTAATAATTTTCCTGATTTACTATTGAGCTGGCAGAAGCTCAACATGCAGTTGAGCTTTGATTATATGAAACTTTTAATAAAGTTTCATTCAACGGAAGAAGAAGCATTACGTTTGAAGGTAACTGAATCACATGAGGCTATTTTATCTAAATATACTTTTACTAAAGCTGTTAAAGGAATGGATAGGTTAATGGAGAATGTTCTTCTCTTTGAGAAACGGTTACTTGAGCAGAAGAAAAGGAAGATAGAAAGAGACTTATTTGATTTTAATAATGGTCAGATTTTTGTTTGGCCTAAAACTATGTCCACAAGGACAGAGAAACGAGAATTTGTAAGAGACAATGTCAGTAATGTGGAAAATGTTTTAACTGCATGTGACAATGAATGTAATGAAATGACGAATAATACTTCGAATGATACATCTGTTTTGAACAGAACTGTTAATGCACAAGGTTCTAATGACTATGTGAACTTATATCCTGTTGTCAATATTGCTAATAAGAAAAAAGGAAGTATAGATGGAATGGGGCAGATTGATCAAGTCACTACTGTAACAACTAGACAGAATCAATCGTCTATTCTAGACACTTGTCCTGTAGTGAGGAGGAAAATAGTCACTGACAAAAAGAATGTAGAC
Organism: Protopterus annectens; assembly: GCF_019279795.1. Taxonomy (NCBI): domain Eukaryota; kingdom Metazoa; phylum Chordata; order Ceratodontiformes; family Protopteridae; genus Protopterus; species Protopterus annectens. Next base: position 1,675,947,431 of record NC_056741.1, read on the forward strand.
AATGACATCAATAACAGGGATATCCCTTTCCCGATACAGTCCCCACATTACAAGGGAAGAACACGCTCTATGAGCAGGGGGAGACAAAAAAGAAAAGTTGTAGAAACCACACAGATAGGGCCCACATTAAAGAAAATGTGGAGTGTGAAAGGGAATCCCTAGTGGTTAATCTATCAGATAGAGCTCTAAGCAGCGATGAAGAACATGTTTTAAATAGAGGTCTTACCTTTATTCCCAGCAGAACAAGCGACATTACTGATACTATGATTGATATGAAGATGTTTCTGAGAAATGTGCAATTAAAGTTGGATTTTGGAATAACTAATGCAACTACAGAATATAAGAATATATATAAACCTGTTAGTGTATATGTACCTGTACTACATCCGGTATTAGATACTTTTATGAAGATGGTTGAACAAGATTTATATAAATATTACCATGATGTAGAACATAAACACAAATATAGGAAGAAATATAATTTAACAGTGAAACAGAGACAGGCATTAAATGCATTGAGAAATGATAAATCCATTATTATAACATCGGCTAACAAAGGGGGCTCCATTGTCATAATGGACACAGAACAATATAAATTTAGTGTTCATGAGATGTTGGGTGACAGTAATTATTATAAGAAAATTAATATGGATGAGGTCATTTGTAGAGTATTTCGAGTTTTTGATGCTCTAGATGACTTACATAAAAGTTATATTATTGATAAAAATTTCTATAATTTTCTTAAGGTTAACAAACCGTTGATTCCTATATTAAAGTGTCTACCCAAAATCCACAAATGTTTATTAAAACCACCACTTAGACCAATTGTATCAGGGCAAGGGTGGCTAACTCAACCTTTATCATTATACATTGAAAAAGAACTTAGACCATCTGTGGATGCAAATGATACTATATTAAAGGATAGTAAACAATTTTTGATTAAATTGTATGAATATATGAGAACAATGGATGATGGATGCCCTTATTATTTAGTTACCTTTGATGTTGTTAGTCTCTTTACAGTTATTCCTAACAACATTGGAGTTGAATGTATTTCAGATTATCTCAGGAATAACACTTCCATGAATGCTAATAAGATTGATTTATTAACTCTGTTCCTTGAAATGGTTTTGGAAAATAATATTTTTGTTTTTGATGACAATTTGTACCTTCAGACTGATGGCGTAGCTATGGGCACATCTTGTGCCAATAGCTACGCCAACTTGGTTATGGCAACTTGGGAAGACAGTCAGCTGAAAACCAGTCCAGGTTACACTAAGTATGTCAGATTTTATCAAAGGTTCGTAGATGACCTTTTCTTAATTTGGAGAGGTGATGAGAAACAGCTACTTGAATTTAGCGTCTATATTAATAATACATCTAGCTATCTCAAATTCACTATGAATTATTCTAGAGATTATATAGCTTTTTTAGATGTAGATATTTACAGGCTAAGTAATGGTCTGCTCAATACTTCCATACACAGAAAGAGCTGTTACAGGAATACACTGTTGCATAGGACAAGTATGCACCCCCTACATGTTTTCAATAATGTTGTGAAGGGACAAGCCATTAGGGCATCTCGTTTAAATCCTACTGATACAGGATACAAGAAAGAAATTTTGAACCTAGAGAAGAACTTGTTATCTAGATCATATACCAATAGTGAGATTAGATCAGGTATCACTGAAACAGATAACTTAAGAGATACTAGAGCTTGCCCTTATTTTTCAAATCAAGCTAGCTCGACAGTAAGTGAAATTGTACCTTCTACATCTATGAAATATGATACAAGAATAAGTATACCTATATTTTACACTAATGATATACACTATATCAGGAACATAGTGGATAAGCACTGGGACATTTTGAAAGTAGATGATGACATCAGAGAATTGGTGGGTGTCAAACCGAAATATACATATAAAAACAAATCTAACCTGAAAAACTTATTGTGTCACAAAACAGAAACTACCTTTATTCAACATAATTTGAACACCACTATGTGTGGGAATTGTAACCAATGTAGATATATTAATAATAATACAACATTTCAACAACCTGTGACAGGTCAAGTTTTTTCTTTTCTTACTGGTACGAATTGTAAATCTACCAATGTCATTTATCTTGCTTCCTGCACTGTCTGTTCAGCATTTTACATTGGTAAGACGAACAGACAGCTGAGGGAAAGAATCAGAGAACATATTTATAAAATGAAGATTGGTGATGTTACTAATGCATTGGCACGCCATCAGATAGAAACTGATATTACACACACTTTTACTTTTCTTGTTTTACAGTGCGTCAGGACTAGCTTGAGAGGGGGGGATGTTGACACCTATACATTAGAGACAGAGCTCAGATGGATTGTTAGATGCAGAGCGGATTTTAGCCCTGGCCTGAATGACAAGGTCAGTTTACAACCTATATTAAAAAGACGCAAATTTAATATGAAATGTAAGAAATGAAGCATTGATGTTTTAACAGAGTTTTTTACACATATATACATATAAACTGTTTTAATTGCTTAAATGTTTTTAAGGAGTGTGTTTTTAAATGATAAGCAGTATAGCCTAATTGTTTAATCAATTAATTGATCAATTAAGTTATTAACTTTTGATATATAAGACTGTTTTTTGAACATGCTGTTACAGTCTGATGAAGCCGCCCAGGTGAAAGCGCTTACTGCATGCTAATAAAGGACGTTCTGTTTATAGAAGAAGTGTTGGAGCCTTTTTGTATATGAATTATGTTCTTTAATTCATATTTTCTGCTTTGGTGAATTGCCTACATTATTTGGTATAATTGGATTGACGTACCACCTTGGAAGGACTTTCTTTTTATGTGACTTTGATAACAGTAGCCACCACGTTGCAGCTTTTACGGTACTACTTGTTATTTTTTGTCTTTTTTGCTACGTGGATCCCCTGCGCACATTTGCCATTTCATTTTTACTTTATGAATATTTATTTGTTTTGTTTGCTTATTTATGTAGAACCTAGACACCAGAGTAAATAGCCAGTCTTGAAGCTTTCTGCACTAGCTGCAGGCACTCATGTTTTTTACAGGGCATTACCGTAATCCCACCTGGAGGAGACTAGAACATGTACCACAGCAGGGAGCTCTGAAGATGGATTGAAGTATTTGGTAAGGGAGATGTTCCTAAGACAAGACAAGCTAAAGTCTTGTCCTTTAGCATCATCTTGTCTTCATTAATAACCCTTAAACTACACATCACGAACAGGAAATGTATTTTTTTCTCCAGTATGAATAATGCTGGAAGACAAAATTGGCATTAAAGCATCCCTTACAGTGGCAAGTCTGGGCATAGCCTCTGTCTTTGAGGTGTTGAGTTTATGCATATATTGTAAGTGTTGACAGATGTCAAAGATCGCCTAAAGAATGGGAGGTAAAGCTGCATTTCATCAGCACAACAGTGGTATTACAACCCTCTCATTTAACAATACCTCTGAGAGCTGTAACATATATGGTTAGTAAAAGGGAACAAAATATGCAGAACACCACAGTTCAGAGGGCAGGAAACTGAAGAAGTAATCCCAGAAACTCAGAGACATAGGAGGAAAACCATTTCAGGACTACTTCAGGCATGCTGCTGTAGAGCTACAATCTGTGAAGTATGATTGAGTGGTCTACAGCACCAAATACGGATGAGAGATCTAGCACAGCCAGGACAGCTGTAGTGAAACTGATCTCTCACCATATAGGGTGTATTACAGACCCTAGGAAGGGCTATCTCGGTGCTATGTCTGGCACGATGACTGGACTGGAAAGGATCTTTGATCTCTTATAAGTTTTTAGTTGCAGGCTCTTTTCCAAGAACCTTAGTGACAAATGGGACGGGTGAGACTGGATGGTTGTGATCCAGATCAGCAGCAGCCAAAATTGCCTTTTTGAGGACTGCAGTGTTTTAACATTAATTGTTATATTAATATTAACACAATTGATTTTAGCATTATTTTCATTTCTGACACCATGTTGTGTCTACTTAACTGTAAAGTACTGCAAAACTATAAAAATAGCAATGAAGCTAATGTGGAGTTGATTTGAAGATACTCTTTCTTCAGGGAGATATACAAAAATAGTGCCAGCTTCAGAAAAAGTGCCTTTTGACAGCAGCTACTTTCTTAAAAGGACATACTCCCAATTAATATACATCAGTCCCAATTAATGTATAACAGCTGGGTTGGTCCTAGGGCCTTTGTCAGCCATGATCCAGACTCGTTATGGTGTTTTATTTTCTAGATTACAATAATATGAAAAACACATAACATAACTATAAATTGCCTATATAAATATCAAGACTGACATGGTGTGATATGGTTGGATATGCAAGTTATTTAAATAGTTCTGAGTGAAAAAATTGAACAAGTGCTAGAAAGTGGATCAGTCTGTGAGTTTTAAAGAATTTGTACATGATACATTAAATTCAAAGCAATAGAATTTTAGTGAAAAGGTCTGGATATCAAATAATGTGCACATAAAATTGGCTAAAAGACAATCACCATGTATAAATGAGCTCTGGTTGATTTTGTCTGAGATAAATGAATGCATTATCATAAAAAGTTATTAAAATTAACATACTACTTATTGCTGGATATTTCTGAATAAATGAAACTTCACAGAATAAGGTACATTATTTTTAGACAAGGGACTTGCTTTCTTACTGGGAGGCAATATTTCCTTACTAAGAGTACATCAGTGTTACAGTGAAATGTACAGTCGTTATTAGATTTGTAAGCTGTCAGGGAGAAGGAATAATGATTTCATCCACAGATGAATGAAGTCAGTGAAATTCTTGGAAATGTAAGTGAAAAAAAAAACAGTCAACAATTTTATTAGCAAAACCAGAAGCAAAAAGATTGAGTTGAAAATATATGATTCAGAGATATTCGTCCAGCCTCTACATGAATAGCTTAATGGAATATGACATTGATAAGGCTTTGCTGATTTTATCATATGTAACATAATTTACTGGAAAATAAAGAGAACATTTAGGAAAAGTAATGAAAAAAAGGACAGTATGCTTGCCATGATTGTAAAGGCCAATTTGCATTAATCTATATCTTGTAGGCGTGTATTTTTTTGTTTTCTAGGATTTATTAACCAAGGTCTATCAACACTTCACTCTGTTGAAAAAATTGTTTTTTAATTGTTCTAGAAAGTAGTGAGGCAATGCATCAGTAAAGAGCTCATTCTAATTTGTCCTGCAATTCTCTTCATATTAAGGGGTCCTTTTATTTCATATGTCTCTTATACTGAATAATTTAGTGTTGATTACTCAGCCTGCTGACAGCAGTGAATGAACCGAATCAACTCTATTCTGAAACAAGTGGACGGTGACTCCTTATGTACTGATAAAGTAGTGATCCATTTGTGAGAGTGACAGCATGTTGTACAGAGGGCAGATTGTGTATTTCTATGACAACCTGAAACCTCCACTTGAAAACAGCAATGATGTATGGCACAGCAAAGTTTCTGCTTTGAAAAGGAAAGCCAGTTTATTTCTCAGATTTGGTAACATTGCCTCCCTCAGAGATTCTTAATAAATGAAACTCATTCACAAGTCTTAATGACTAAATATGCATTGTTTATGAGATAATGAGTGTACGTTTAAGGATTGAGAAGGTGGCCTAATGGTTAAGGTGTTTGCCTTACAAACACAAGGTGCAGGGTTTGAGTGTCACAAGAGATAATTAGCTAGGCTTAAAATGTTTCGCAAGGGCAGTTAGCCTAGTACTAACCTATGAATCACATGTCTAAAACAAAACTTTACTGGTGCTGTGCCTTTAAAAGTTTCAGAGACATTCACTATGAAAAGGAAGTCAATTGACTTGAAATTAGCAATGTGAGACAATATTACTAATAGGCATGCAGTCCAGAAGACTGTCATATTCTCAACTGCCCCAAAACATTGGCTAAGTGATTTGCTCAATATCTCACAGGAGGCAAATAAAGGCTGAAAGATTTAAACAGGAAGCAGATCTTAACAAGCCAGAGCTTTAGTCCTCTGCACTAACTTAAAGAAAAAGCAGTTTTGCTCCAGTACCTGTGTTTAAAAAGTGCAAATACTGTAGATATCCAGGCATCCCATTTGCCTACATGCAGATTTAAGTCTGTAGCACAACTGCCACTATTTACAATACAAGACAAGTTGGGGTAGAATTAGCCAATATAATGTCGAATAAAGTCATTATAAAAGTGCTGCTTTTGCATTTTATAATCAGCACTATGCAGCTTTATGCTTTGCTTGACATATTTAATGCCTTCATTCCCACAATAAAACATCACAATACAGGCATCCGTTGTAAGAAGCTGCTGGATCTCAAGCAGGTCTATCGGTTAAAAATAAGCATTGTTATTATAGCAAACATTTTCTAATAGTGCACATGTTTTGTCTTAAACTCTTTGTGTTCTTTGCCACAGAAATGCTGCCAGTAGTAAGGTCAGAAGGAGACCCTGTGCAGTACAGCCCTAACACTTTTGACTTATGTTCCAGTTTTTTTTTCAGTAGACTAATTCTGTAGACCCTTTCTGGTCATAACCTAGGAAGCAAGACAGTAAGAGGAAGGAGTAAATCAAAGTTAAGATAGGTATAGTCAATTTATTGCAGCCAATTAACTAATATTTGAGAGTTTGGAAGACATTAGCAGATTTAGAAGAAATCCACTTAGACCAGCATAAGAAAGCCACATTGACAGTAGCCAGAGCTCATGAACAAGCCACAGACTCTGAAGTCATAAGTCACAAAAGTCACCATTTATTAGCTTTTAATGCATGTTCCCTAAGACCACATTCATGAGCTTACTGCAGACATGGTGGCAAATGAGTTATACCACCTGGCACCAGCACGCACAAGTGTGGCGTCCACAGCACAGTCTATGTTAAGTGCAAGTACAGACAGACAGACAGAAACAACAGATGACACTGAAGACTGATATCAGGAATTTCTTGCCACCCCTGTGTGTCATCACTTGCGTGTACACCCAAACCACCACCAGCAACTGCCTTGCTTGCAAAACAGGCACATTTAGTTAGGTAGAGTGATAAAAATCATTATATCTCATCATATGCCATCACATGTCTACACTATAGAAAAACCCCAATAGCCACACACATTTTAAGTGGTACTAAACACATCTTATTTCACAAACCAGTAATAATGAATATGGCTACAACAGTAGTAAGTAAGCATTACCATTAGATGTTATGATGGAGATAGCTATATTCATGCATATGGTAATATCCTTCATCATTCTACATCACTATATGATACTAAATTCAAGGACGTGAGACCATGTGTAACACACTTCACTATATAAAAAGCTATTCTAGGGTTTGAGTGTTGCATGAACATAGCAAACAATGGCTGTAAGACTACCTTCTGTCAGCTATTGTATATTAATAGTTATATGTTCCCTATATATCTCACCAAGCTAAGCCATGGAGAGATGAGGTTAGTGACTTTGTAGATGGGGTAAACTTGACACTATGTGATTTTTCTACCTTAGTGGAGCATTTTAGTTAATATGTTTTTGTTTATTTGTTTATGTATGTATGTATTTATTCATTTATTTAATTGTCTGTCTTTGTTGATCAAGAAAGTCTGACTAGGCAAAACCAATTTTCAGTGGAGGCATAGGGAGAAAAATTCCAGAAGATACACTTACAATATTCATGACAAAACAATTTTTTACAAAGACACATTCCATAGGTAGTTCTTAAGACATCTAGATACAAACAGGTAATTATTCTGCAGTGTCACAACACAAATATAAAACAGGTATTTCTTCTGTGCTGACATTATACATGACAGTAAATTCCAAGTTTAAATATTTGGCTCAGCAAAAAAATGTTTTCTCCATCATGGATGTATATAAAAGGAGGTATAAAAGGAAAACATATTTTTCAAAGACTTGTCTGAATTGGGGGCTCAATGCCAGCAGACGTGACATAATTTACTCTAGCAATAAAAGGACTGCCTCAGTGGAATGCAGTATCAGGAGTGAGTACACAATCAATGACTATGTATTTTATATATATATATATATATATATATATATATATATATATATATATATATGTATAGGCTCCATGTGGTAGATGAAGGCTCTCTGGTTATGGCCAAGATGACACAGGTCATTTAATCTAGCCTCTGGAAGAGACTGGGCAGACAATCATGGTACTGATTATCCAGTGCCCAGATGGAAAGCACTGGCTTTGTTTTGACACAGGATTTCCATCTTAGGGAAGTCATGATCTCTCTACATGCACTGGTACTGAGGATCATTAGCCTGACAAGGAGGTGACTGATGCACACATATGAATTACAGATAGTGTGCAGATGTATAATACCACTCTGGGCTCAGCACTACATGCAATACAGTTTTATGCTGGCCAATAAGGAAAGTGCACTGTTCTTGATGGTGAATAAGGGAGGGCTGTGTGGTCATTATAAACATATAACTCCTTACACTATTTAGGTTGAATTCTCTGGCTCTCACCTCTCCTTTTGCAGCATCATCATAAACTGGAGTAGGGGGAATGAATAGGCCTACTGCGGGGAAGGGGTCAAAAATATACATAAAAGTGACTATATGTGCTACAGAGTCATCTGCAGTAAAATGGGATATACCACACAATGGATATATAAGAATGCTGTTGAACACTACAGTGTCAGTGACTCATCAAGTTGCACATTCCTGTTTCTTGCAAGGACTATCAAAAGGCTGTGGGTTCTCTACTTGCCCGGGTAAATGTATACATGTTACAGTAGTGACACTATATTGCAACGTTGGGCATGGGGTGCTGGACTCCTAGGAATATATCTTTCAGGTGAACTATTAAATCAAACTTCCATCTGCCGATGTTAGTGGTAGCTAAGATGGATGTAAAGCAGACTGTGGAATTTCCTCCCCACCACAATGCAAAATTTAACTGTTTCAGCAACATCTTTAGGGAAGGTCTGCCCTTTTATAGTAATAATTTATGAATCAACCATTACAAATAAATCATGCTTTTTTTCTGTTTAGCCCTAGCTAACTTCTTAAACATGCAAACAACCAGGAATAAGCAACTATGAATCAACCCATCAAATTATTTCCCTACCCTGATAGGCCAATTTTAGGACAGACATTTCCTCTTTGCTAATTTTCATAAGACAGACTTTTCTTGATCCTTTCCTCTGTTTTTCTTAGCATGACATGAAGTCCTTTTGGATTTGTATTAGAGCATTACCCCACAGCGATTTTCGCTCAGGAATGGATGTGGCCTACATGATTGACAGGGCAAGTCCATGTGACGTTGCATGGAAAACACGGCTGAGTGACAAGCTATGCAGATTGTCCTGTGACATGGTGAATATTCATTGTGAATATTCATTCTCTGACCATTTTTAACACAGTGAAGAGCTGTGGGGGCTGTATGCCAGACTGGGGAGAGGCACCAGACACTACATGAGCCATACTGTTTTGTTGCACCCTTCTTTACTATAATTTTGTGCACTAATTGCTTTTGCAGGGGGCAAGCCCCCCTGCACCCCACCTTTCTTTAAACATATTTCTGGAGATGAAGCAAAAGCAATATTCTGAGGAAGTGGGACAATAAATAAATTCAATAAATGCAATAAAAAGACCTCCAAGAAAGGTTGGCACCTACACCCCACACCTTTACTGAACTGTAATTTTAAGTCTGTCTAATACTGTTAATAGTTTTCATACATAGCAGCATATTATGTGTTCACACCCCTCATCACCCTTTAAATAATTGTAATTTTAAGTCTAATAGTATAATACTTTTTATAAATGCAGCATATTCTGTGTTCATTTGAGTAAGTAGTATAGCGAAGCTTTTAATCACTGGAAATTTGACTGCTGTTGTGTCACAATCCTGGTACTAGCAAATAAGCAAGAAAAGGGTTTGTACTGAAATAATTGCAATGCTTTGCATAATCATTTTGCAGACAATGGTCTTCCGATGTGTATTCAAAGCACTTCTAAAAGTAAACATTATGTGCAGAGTGGTGGGAGGAGTTTGGGCGGTCCTTGCCACTGCACATCTGGTGGGGTAATGTTCTAATACAAAACCGTCCTTTCACCCAGCAAAACGGAACGTTCAAAATTTAACTCAAACAAGTGCTGTCTTCAGTTTAAAAAATAAAAAGGAGCAAAAGATACTTTATTTATTAACTGGGAAAGTCCAACTTGGAATATAGCCAATTTTCAACGGAGGCCCTGGGAGAAATGCGCCAGATGCCAGATTCAAAAATTCTTGAGAAATGCATCCACCTCCAGCTCATGCCATTCATTACACATAACCAACTCCTCACCCCAACACAACATGGGTTCCATCTTGGCCATAGCACAATAACAGCTCTGCTCTCTTTTCTAGACATTGTAAACCATGCCCGTGACTCTGGAGAACTTGTATCCACAGTCCTCCTTGACCTCTCCAAGGCTTTCGACACAGTCTCCCATACCCACCTTCTTCACCACCTTTCCAATCTTAACCTCTCACAAAACACCATTGCCTGGTTCAGCAGCTATCTCTCTGACAGATCTCAGGCAGTAAAATGGAAGACTGGCACCTCAGCCTTCCTTCCCACCCCAACCGGGGTACCCCAGGGATCCATTATTGGCCCTATGCTCTTCAATATCTTCATTAATTATTTCCATGCAGCCATTCCTAACACTAAGATAGTACAATATGCAGATGATTCAACTTTAGTTTGCCCTGCTTCGAACCTCCCTGAGCTCCAAACAAAAACTCAAACTGCCTTCTCAACTACTGAGAACTGGATGCTCCAAAATCACCTCTCTTTGAATGCCAACAAATCAAAGATCCTTCTATTCTCTCCCTCAGAATCTATCCACCTAGACAAAACCTCTTTCAAGATTACAAGCCTTGCCAACTCTACTATAGAAGTTGTTCCTTTTGCTAAATGTCTTGGAGTTACTGTTGACGAACACCTAAAATTCAATATCCATATTCAGCTAAATATAAAAGAAAAACATCAGAAACTTGGCATTCTGTACAGAAACTCCCACTTTCCCTCCCCCTCAACAAGACAGACCCTCGCCACTACCTTCTTACTACCCTCCCTAATGTATGGTGCTCCCTTACTAACCAACCTATCTTCCTCCATCTCTTTTAAACTTGAATCCTGTTACAATAAAGTCTCAAAGTTCGCCACCACTTCCAAATACTCCACTCACCACTGTAAACCTCTCCACCAGCTGCAAAAGCTAGAACTCCCAAACTACCTTGACTACCTCCAACTCACCACTCACAAGTTTTTTTTTCAAACCAGCTATAAGCCCAGCACTAACAAACATCTTAACATTATACACCCCAAACAGATCTCTAAGGTCTACCCACCAAAATCTAATCTCTGTTTATAAACCAAACCATCCCGCTGGTCAGCTTCTCCTATCCTTTTCTATCACCAAAAATGGAATTCTCTCCCTCCATCTCTAAGAATTTCTGAGAACTCTGAACACTTCAAAACCCAGCTGCATTCTTACCTCTCCCAAAAATGGAAATGCAGTTGCACTCCACCTACCTAACCTGCTTAATACATGAATACTTTATAACACACAAAGTTTGTTCTTCCTTACACACTATTGATTAACCCTATGTACTGCCTTCCTGCTAATGCTATCTCTATACCACTCTCAGAGGATTTAAACCTTTGTATTAATTTAATTCATGCTAATATTCATACATAAAGAATTCACCCATGCTAATCTTACTTCTATATCAGTCTCAGATTACTTAAACTTCTGTATTAAATTAATCTCATACTACTGTTCTCAACCACTAAACATGTAAATATGCTTTACATCCTTCTCCAAGCTGCTGTTTAACTTTTGTTTAGTTTTTGCTATTTTGTATGTAAAATCTGCTTAGTTTATTTCTGTTTCCAATATGTATTGTACTTCATATTATGGAGATTGTACTATGTATTATTGGAGCTTTTCTCCCTGGGCCACCACTGAAAATGGGCTCTTTGAGCCCAGTGGACCTCCCTGGTCATCAAACTGGAAATAAATAAATAAATAGATGCATGTCCTTGAATGTGGGAGGAAACCGGAGCACCTGGAGGAAACCCATACGGAAGCAGGGAGAACATGCAGATTCCACACAGAAGATACTCCAGCCGAGAATCGAACTAGAGACACTTTTGTAGTGAGGCAACAATACTATCTCTGCACCACTCCGCTGATAACAAAAAGAAATCAAAAGGAAGGGGCATTCTAAGTCCCCTTCTCCTTCCTATCCAAAAATTAACCTTTGTGGAATATGGCTTACTATAGTTCCTCAGTGTGTTTCAAAAAAACTTATAAATTAAGTTGTACAGTCTTCGGGCAATGCACATCTGCCAAATATTAGCTATTACTTAAAAGGATTGAATTAATCACATGTACCTTTTCATAGAGAATCTGTTAAAAGGTAACTGCATTTGTTTTTTTTTTCTATTCCATGCTCTCTAATGCCTTTCTTCAACTACGCTGAGAAACAGCTTGCTTCTATATGTAGGTCCTAAAGTGCACATCTTATTTATCAAAAACTATAAATCATCAATGACCTTAGCAAAACAAAACCCTTTACATTTTATCTGTGATAATTTTCATCCCTGCCTCAGCTAAATGCATCTTGCTAACATACAGTTCTTTCCTCATGTGTCTCACTTTTCAATAATAAAATCATATTATCCAGATAAGGAACAAATGGAAATAAGAATTAAGCCATTACAGGATACCTTCAAAAAGCACCTTTTTTAAAATTTTTGCACTACCTAGTTCATGACCAAACCAGTGAACAATAGAGCTCAAGGTATAGTTTTTCTGCCATTCATATATTAACCCAAATACCTAACCACAAGCTACATTTTAGATATCACATAAAAAGTCCTTTAAACCTGGCTCATATACAATAAAACCCCAATATGACTTTTCATTGCCCAGTAGAATGTGCTGATAAGATGAGACTAAGTGGAGCTTCCAAAGTCAAATTTGACATAAAGGGTAGGCAGCTCAAAAGCCACCACATTTATAAGCACAACTGGGGCTGTGTGGGCAGGTGGAAAAAATCCAGTTCAGTGACACAGCAGCGGCAGTCTTGCAGAACATGAAGTTAAATACAACTGCAGCTAAACTCAAATGCAGCTAAATATGAACCCTATTTCTCAGCTCCACCCACTAATTAGCTATATCGAATTTCTGACCCTTGCCATGAGCTTTTAAAACTTCTAGAAAGAACGTTATTTAACATAAAACAACATTTAAAATAAAACAAATTGTGTTACAATAAGAGCAAAAATAAAAGCAAATAATGTTGGTATCTAAACATTAAATAAATAAATCCAATTCAATGCAATTACAGTAACTAAGAATGAAGCTAAATAGAAAATCATATTTTCAACTCCACACAGTAATTAGCTAGATTTAATTTCTTTTCATTCAGCGAATCAGTAAGTGACTGTGATGTGTCCCACAGAGACATCCCCATGATTCACATACATCTATAGTCTCGTGTCATTTTATGACTGCCATACACATTCCTGGGTCATGTCATCAGTGGAATATCCTATGTAATGTGAAAAAAATGCAATGTATGACACTTCCTCACCAATGATTCTGCACCCATTGCAGTCACAATTTTATAGCAAAAATCCAAAATGAGTTGACCACAAGCCCCAAAAAAAATTATGAAATGTGTAACTATTTAATGAAGCGCTTTTCGTCACCAAAAATACAGTAACTTCATCAGATACCATCCAAGTTACAAGTGTCTTTTTTAAAAAAAATTGTCCAATAGTCACAAGATATCAGTAACCAATCAACCAACAAAAATTATATACATCACTGCTAGAATTAAAGTGACAACACAAAAAAGTGTTGTTTTTTTTAAAAGATAAATACATTCTATGTATCAATTTAACAAATTGATGCTGTTAGGTTCATACTAGGCTAATTGCCCCTTGTAGACCATTTTAAGCCTAGCCAATTACCCCACGTGAGAATCAAACCCTGCACCTTGTGTTTGGCAGGTAAACACCTTAACCATTATGCCATCCTCCCACCATTTGCAATGGTAACAAACTTTATCAATACATAAAAATTATAACATCCATTTAAACTAAAATTGAATGATTTGTTAGAACATTTAAATAAAAATAAAAATGCTGAATATTATGATAAATAATACCCACTAACAGGTTAGACAGATGTTGTTATTATAGTAATTTCATCTGTTCAAACTATTCAGCTTGAGAAGACAAGAGATATTACATGCTTCATTCAAGCCTGGGTTGCAAAAGATATTCAGCCTTAATTGCCAGATCAATTCATGTTTGTCTAAAAGCAGTCCCTTATGTCCAACTCTAATATCAGTTTGAATCTGATCAATAGTTTTAAACATAAATCTATACCCCCCCCAGTTAAATGGTAGTGTTTAGCCAGTGCGTTATCAAGTTTAATTCTATCCAAAGCATATATGTGTTAGTAAAATCTATCACGGAGCCTACCAACGTAGAACGCCATACATGATTGGCATTTGGCCATATACACAACAAATTTAGAATCACAGTTTAGTTTGTGGACAAGATTGAAATTCATATGATTAATCGTAAAGAATCTTCCTACTTCTACATATTGGCACATCCTACATGTGCCACAGGTATACATTCCTTTCAACCTACTGGAATCAATTGGCACTTTACTCTCCAGAAGGTTTTTAAGATTAGTGGCCTTTCTAAAAATTAAAGTTGGTTTGTTACCCAATTTTTTAAGAAGAAAGTTGTCATTACTAATCAATTCCCAGTTTTTAAATAAAATACATCTCACCCTAGAACTATCTTTACAATACATAGTTATAAAATGAATTCTATAGTTAGACGTTGAGTTGTCATTCCTTACATCCAACTGTTGGTCCAAACTGTGGGTCAAGATGTTGTTAGGTGAACCACAAAAACGGGGACTGACAGTGTGAGCACAAAGTATGGGTGTGATTCCCCCTTGATTCCTTTTGTATTGCACTTCATCCTCTAGTGAATTAATTAAATCAAGAGGGTAACCTCGCTGTTCGAACATGTTACTAAGTAGGTTACACTCACTGATGAAATCAATCTCAAGGGAAACCATTTTGGCAACCCTGATCAATTGACCCTTAACAATAGAATGTTTTTGTGCTAAGGGATGACTGCTAGTGAAATGAAGAAAAGAGTTACTATAGGTTTTTTTCCTAAATATTCTTGACACCAGTCTCTTGTTGCCCTCATCTTTAGTCAAACTAATATCTAGATAGTCAATTGACTTAATACTGAAATTAGATGTAAATTCTAAAAAATGGGTAGTATGGTTTAAATAATTAACAAGTGACTGTTCCTGGGACGCATTCCCTCTGAATACAATGAAAATGTTGTCCAAGAAACGGGTATAGTAAACAAGGTTCATCATGTGTGGAGAGTTGTTAAAGACAAACTTTCTTTCCCAGTATGCCATGTCTAAATTGGCCAAACTGGCCCCACATGGCGAACCCATAGCGACTCCCCTCTTTTGTAAGAAGAACTCTTTATCAAACATAAAATAGTTGTTAGTTAGGATTATATCTATGAGTTCCTCAATTAAGTGGATCTCAGTCACAGATGCCCCTTTGTTTTTTAACAGTAAACTCACCTATTCAACTACTTCAAATTGGGAGATAGAAGTGTAAAGATCTTTGACATCGATCATTAAAAGGTTGTTCTCTATGTCAAAGTCCATGTCTTTTATTTTCTGCAAGAAAGTCCAAGAGTCCTTGCACACTTGAGTTTCAGATTTTAAATACTTCTATAAGATAAAAGTTGAAAAACAGATGCTAAATAAATAACCTGAGAGGTGACCACGGTACCATTCAAATGCCAGAGTATTCTGTTGTCCAAATGTAGATGTAAGTAAGATAATCCAAGAGAAAAAAACTAAGCGTAATGCCATCGTTTTAAAATAAGACGGAAATATTTTATTACAGCATGCTACAGGTAAGCGCTTTCACTAAGGCTTCGTCAGACCGTTAAGATTCAAAAGCAATCAATTAAAGGTTTATATATACAAATTAATCACATGTAAAATAATCTAATGCAACCAATTCAACATTTAAAGTCGCATCCTAGTCTTCATGTTAAAAAACCTCACAGCTTGCAAAAGAACATTCCATCTAACTGGATGTAACAAGACTTAGCTGCGATGTATAAGGTTAAATCATGTTATTTATACAAATGAAAAAACACATCATAGATGTTCGAATTTGTATAAACAGAAAAATCAAAACATAGAGCACACAAACATGCTCCGTATATGCGGGATGTAAATTTTGCAGTCAACAATATAGAAACAACAGCTGTCTGTTTATCAGCAACCTCATAATGTACACTATCAGAGTTATCTAAATACAACTGCCATAACAAATAAATATTGCTAACTAACTAAAATTGTTAAAAAAATTTATTAAAAAAGTTTTGGCTTGAGCCTAAGGAACGAACCTTAAAGTAATAAGAAATAACATTTCAATAGATCTAGAATGCTATAATTAATCAAATAAATGATGTATTTACTTGATATTTAAGTATCACGTCGTGCATGAATCAGGCACAACTTTATACACGTACTGTGAAACAATATGGTGTGACTATTATGCCCACTAATACTGGGCAATATTACTCACTATTAATATGATATGACATATTATATTGTAAATTTCACATGCTTACCTGTGCGAATGCAACTTCAAAAAAAAAGTGAGTAATGATGCCAATATAAAAGCTTAAATAAGGTGCATACAATCTTGCTGTAGTGCATAGCCATACAAAATAATAATGATTCAAAAGACAAGCCGTCTATATAGTCCGCCGGGTATGGATGCTAATAACAGAAGCACTATTATGTATCTAAATCGCTTCAAAAGCATACCTCCTTCCATAAATATACATTTCTGAGTAAAGGGTGGAATAACATTGACTGTTATGTCTACAAATACTGAGAGATCATATTATAATATAATAAAATTAATTTAATATTACCTACTATCCATCCAAAGATAAATACAATGGAATAATTCATCGAATAAATATTGAAGCTCAACTTGAAACATTTCCCAATTTTCAATAATGTATAACCATACTGAGTGAGAAGAATACTATACATTCTATATATCGCTACTAAACTTTGGTTATCCACCAACTATTAGTGCTTCCATACACACTCTTGGCAAGAGTATTATTGTAAAGCTGAATGGCTGCGTTCATAAAATACAAACATATGACTGAGAATAAAGCAAAAACTTTTTAAGTAGATAATATAATATATATGGGTCATTAAAAACATTACATTAAATGCCTATAATAATGACCTATGGAATTTATCTATTGCCATTTAAATATAACTTTCAATGACCAATGGCTATATTACGAGCATAATTTTCAAAAACGTTTATAAAATTACTTGGGCCTGAGATGTCTGGCTTTTAATATAGGTTCAATGGAGGCTCGTTCATTCAGCCCTCTACCTTTATCTGCCCTTAGTCTCATGATCCAATTGATCTCTTTAGTTTCTGTATGATTCCGTATATTACCTTCTCTAATAGAGGTTTGAATAGAATCAATAGCCATAAAGGTAAAATTATGGTCTTGACCATTTGAAACAATGTGTTTGGCCAAAGCATTTGTAAGATGTCGGATCCTAATAGCGTATAAGTGTTCACGTATTCTTGTACGAAAAGACCTATCTGTTTTGCCAGTATAAAAACTTTGGCATTGCTGACAGATAGCTAGATAAACTATATGACATGTACTACAGTCTGCTGAGACATCAAATCTAAAATGTTGCCCAGTATCTGGCTCTATTTGCTGTCTCAATAGAAGAACAATAATTACATTTGCCACATGGGTGTGTGCCATTAAATGGCCTAGTAGTGGCCTTAGTTCTATTATTACATAATAATCTTCTAAGATTAGGCTTATTCTTATATAGAAAATAAGGCTTCTCTCCTACAATTTTTAATATGTCTTCATCCATAGTAAGTAAATAATAATAAAAACAACTATATTTAAAAACAATAATAATAAAAATAACAAAAAATGGTATTATTTTATTATATTTTATTATATTTTAATATACTATATATCAATTAGTTACCAAATATATACTATATTTATTTTATATCACTATATCACTATATCTTTATTTAAATATTTATACATACATTTATTACATTTATTTAATTCATATTTATTATATTTTTTACATTTGTATATATCTATCAACATACAACATGCATTTATTCTTCTATATTTCCTCATTGGATCATGTTTTACACTATTATTCATATTATAGGTTTAACCATTATATGTTATATTAGTATATTTTGTTTCTATCATACTTGTTTTTATTTATTTATTTATTTATTTATTTACATATTTTAATGTATTAATGTTTTTAACCTGTATTTATTCTGATATTTAACTATTGATTGAGAGTCAGAAAATAATTCAATGAAAAGTTGTTATAAGAAATGAGAAACAACTTGACTGCCACATATACCTTTTGTATTTTCATTCAAGTCATTTTCAATTTATGTATATGTACGTTCTGCCTTTAAATCTATAACTTCAATTAATGAGGTAACAAAATGCCAGCCAATTACACAGTCTTAAAAGTTTTGGAAGTTGTATAAAATACTGGAAATTGTGATGATACACTGATTCTGAAGAAGTCTCCTGGTTGGAGATGAAAGCGCTAAATCAGTGAAATTAAGTTTTTATATGTTTCGTTATTTTTTGTTCTGTTTTTAGCCTTTGGGCTTTCTTAAATAAATAACTTTTGTTTGATGACTTTGGGATTCCTTGGACATTTTTAGTCCTGGTATACGTAAAGACAGCCTTCATTGTACCGGAGCAGTATCCTGCATTGTGTGGGTTACCTTTGTGTGATCTTGGTTACATAGTAAGAATGTGCCAATGATTATTTATTAGATCTCTTATCTCTTGTACATCACCTGTAAAAAACATGGGTATCTTAGCAGGATGTGACTCACTATCTATATGTCGCTCATTTAAATTGGATTGTGTAGAAAAATAAGGTGCCGCTTTTTCTTGCCTTAATACATTAATATCTACCAAACCCCTGGTAATTTCATATTCTTTGTAGCCACGTTTCAAAAGCCTGTTTTTAAATAGATTAATCTCATGTTGGTATCCACAGTCGGTGGCATTAAGACGTGAGATACGCATACTTTGCCCTTTAATAATGTTTCTAAAAACATAATGCGGATGCATGCTATGTCGACGGAGGAGTGAGTTTCTATAACACTGTTTCCTGTACACTCCAGTGTTAATGTATGTGTCCATAACTCGCTCCACAAATATATCTAAAAATTCAATTCTGGTTTTAGAGGAGTGAGAAGTAAATTTTAAATAGGTGGTCATACCATTAATATAGGTAAGATAGCCTCCTAACTCCTCTGTACTACCCTCCCAAATCAGGAAGACATCGTCCACAAAGTGGCGATAGAAATGGACTCTTTCCCTATGTAATAGGTATATGAATAACTGTTCTTCCTCCCATGCAGCTAAGAACATGTTGGTGTAGCTATTAGCACATGGTGTGCCCATAGCCACGCCATCACTCTGAATGTATATATTGGACTCATATGTAAATATATTGTTTTCCAGAATAATTTCTAAGAATAGACAAATAAGGTCTATTTGTTTGTCTGTGTATCCACTGTGTTTAGTCAAGTAATTTTTAATTGCCAGTATTCCTAAATCATTAGGTATGACAGTAAATAAAGATTGTATATCTAGCGTAACAAAAGTCATGTCTTGGTTTAAGTGGGTTTTATTACAAAATTCATATAGATCTAACAAAAATTGCTTAGTATCCTTTAAAATAAAATGATTCTTGTCTATCACTGGCCTCAGGTATTTCTCAACGTATATAGAGAAGGATTCAGTGCACCATCCTCTACCTGAGACTATCGGTCTCATAGGGGGATTTGCTCCATCTTTATGAATTTTAGGGATACCCTGTATATATGGAATGGTGGGAAAGTCCACTTGCAGGAATTTTGCTAGTTCATTATTGATATTATGACAATTAACCAGCTCTTTTATTGTATTATTTATCTCACATTTGATCTCATCCACTCTTTGCTTGAAGATAATACTATAAAAATTGTTGTTATTAAGCATACTAATCATAGCATGATTATATTGTTCTTTATCCATTACTACTAGTGGCCCTCCCTTATCTGCGGGTCTAAAGATCAAAGTTTCATCATGTTGTAATCTAAATAAAGCTCTCCTCTCATTTCAGTCCAAATTATTTTTGTATCCCTTCTTTTTATGATATTTTACATGTCTGTCATTAAATGCTTTATATAAATCTTCCTCCACTAAATTGTAAAAGGCTTCTACTAAGGGATGATTTTGTGGAATATACTCACTAGGTCTCTTAAATACCTTACAAAATTGACCATTGTCACTGTCCCCAAATTGATAATGGAGCATAACATTTCTAATGAAAATTTTGACATCTATTAATACATCAGTGAGTTGACTATATACAGTTGGAATGAAACTGAGTCCCTTATTAAGCACATTAATTTCATCAGTGTCCAAAATTTTATGAGAAATGTTCCAGATCAGGTGGTCCTCGTCTGATTCAACATTATCTTCAACGTTTGATTGGGTGCTCTTTCCTCTGATAGCTTCCTTTTTTGTCGCCCTCGACTTATGGATCGTTTCCTTCTGATCCCCCTCTCCACAGCTATGGGAAGGGGGAACTGTGGTAAACCCGCTATATATTGTAGCACTTGGTGAATATTAGAATTAGGTCCAGCTAAATTAGCATTCTTAGACCGAACTATAGGTTGAGATTGTAATATAGAGCCAGAAGGTGGATTCAAAATATCTTTAGAAACATTTGCTTGTATGGTTGATACATCATTGAGACATCATTGGATATACTCTGTAATTGTAAGTCAATTGGTATGACAGAAGGTGTCTCATTATGACCCACAGTTTCAGTTACAGTATTGCCAGTGAAGTCATTACCGCCATTAACATCAGTTTTCGATGAAGTGCTAACTAAGGCATCATTCATTTCCCTAGTAGGTATAGGCTTGAGAACCTGCCCTGGTCTAGGCCAAGTAAATACTTGGCTGGTTCGGAAATCTTGAATATCTCTGTCTATTTTATTTCTCTTTTGTTGCAACAGTCATCTTTCAAAGATTTCCACACCATCTAGGACATTAGTTATTGATTTATCAACTAGAGTACTAGGGTAATGAAAGTACATATCTTTTTGTTGGTCAAGTAATGATTCAATAAGCTGTTCTTCAACCAGTTGAAAAAATTCTAACAGTAGATGAATATAACTCTTGCTCACCTCTAGGTTTAATTTCTGCCATTTGGTAAGCAGCTCCGGGTATTGGTCACCATACGTCGGCATTTTTAGTACCCTCAGGCCTCTCGGTATGATGTTTTTCTGGATGCATGCCTCAAAATGTTGGCGTTGGGTGGAAAGACGTTTTAGTTTCAAGAAATCAGTTTCAAATTTATCTACTGCTTTCTGTAATCATTCAGATGTATCTGTATCAGCCAGCATATTGGTACCATTAATTTCACCTTGATAAAGAAGTAAAGAATTGGTAGTACTTCTAACACATTTCATCAGTTTTGATTGTAGGCATTCGCCTCAAATCTGTGCAAAAGACATATTCTTTTCTTTCATGTTAGTGGTAAAAGTCACTTCATTATTATCCACTAATTCATTTCTGACTTCACTGTCTGTTTCACTCCGTATGGAGATGCTTGGTCTATAGTCCAAGTCTATATTTCCTTCTGTACCAGCCATGTCTCAGTTGCGTGCTTGAGTAATATAATGTAGAATAAAAATGAAGATAACAGCTCCCAACAGAGTAAACACCTCCCGGGATAAGATTAAAGTTGAAAAACAGATGCTAAATAAATAACCTGAGAGGTGACCACGGTACCATTCAAATGCCAGGGTATTCTGTTGTCCAAATGTAGATGTAAGTAAGATAATCCAAGAGAAAAAAACTAAGCGTAATGCCAACGTTTTAAAATAAGACGGAAATATTTTATTACAGCATGCTACAGGTAAGTGCTTTCACTAAGGCTTTGTCAGACCGTTAAGATTCAAAAGCAATCAATTAAAGGTTTATATAAACAAATTAATCACATGTAAAATCATCTAATGCAACCAATTCAACATTTAAAGTCACATCCTAGTCTTCATGTTCAAAAACCTCACAGCTTGCAAAAAAAAAAACATTCCTTCTAACTGGATATAACAAGACTTAGCTGTGATGTATAACGTTAAATCCTGTTATTTATACAAATGAAAAAATACATCAGAGATGTTCGAATTTGTATAAACAGAAAAATCAAAACATAGAGCACACAAATATGCTCCGTATATGTGGGGTGTAAATTTTGCAGTCAACAATATACAAACAACAGCTGTCTGTTTATCAGCAACCTCATAATGTACACTATCAGAGTTATCTAAATACAACTGCCATAACAAATAAATATTGCTAACTAAAATTGTTAAAAATATTTATTAAAAAATTTTTGGCTTGAGCCTAAGGAACGAACCTTAAAGTAATAAGAAATAACATTTCAATAGATCTAGAATGCTATAATTAATCAAATAAATGATCTATTTACTTGATATTTAAGTATCACGTCGTGCATGAATCAGGTACAACTTTATGCACGTACTGTGAAACAATATGGTGTGACTATTATGTCCACTAATACTGGGCAATATTACTCACTATTAATATGATATGACATATTATATTGTAAATTTCACTTGCTTACCTGTGTGAATGCAACTTCGAAAAAAGTGAGTAATGATACCAATATAAAAGCTTAAATAAGGTGCATACAATCTTGCTGTAGTACATAGCCATATAAAATAATAATGATTCAAAAGACAAGCCGTCTATATAGTCCGCCGGGTATGGATGCTAATAACAGAAGCACTATTATGTATCTAAATCGCTTCAAAAGCATACCTCCATCCATAAATATACATTTCTGAGTAAAGGGCAGAATAACATTGACTGCTATGTCTACAAATACTGAGCGATCATATTATAATATAATAAAATTAATTTAATATTACCTACTATCCATCCAAAGATGACTACAATGGAATAATTCATCGAATAAATATTGAAGCTCAACTTGAAACATTTCCCAATTTTCAATAATGTATAACCATACTGAGTAAGAAGAATGCTATACATTCTATATATCCCTACTAAACTTTGGTTATCCACCAACTATTAGTGCTTCCATACACACTCTTGGCAAGAGTATTATTGTAAAGCTGAATGGCTGCGTTCATAAAATACAAACATATGACTGAGAATAAAGCAAAAACCTTTTAAGTAGATAATATAATATATATGGGTCATTAAGAACATTAGATTAAATGCCTATAATAATGACCCATGGAATTTATCTATTGCCATTTAAATATAACTTTCAATGACCAATGGCTATATTACGAACATAATTTTCAAAAACGTTTATAAAATTACTTGATCCTGAGACGTCTGGCTTTTAATATGGGTTTAATGGAGGCTCCTACGAGGAAGACTTAGTGTTACAAATTCTGAGACATGCACAAGTGAGGGCCGTCAAGCCCGATAAAGAAGGGGGTTTAGCTATATTCGATTTGAACGACTATAACACTAGAATGTATACGGTGTTGAATAGTGATGTATACTCCAAAGTTTCATTGAGCGAAATGAATATAGCTTACAACCGTATTAGAGGCTATTTGAATGACCTATTTATAGAAGCCAAGACTGATATTGATACTTACAACTACATGACAACTTTATATCTTAAAACACCTGTCATGTTTGGTATTCCCAAGATACACAAAGACCTTACTAATCCACCTATGAGACCTCTCATTGATGGTAGAGGATCCATAATTACCCTTGTGCCAAGGTGGTAGATACTATCTTACAGAAGTATTTAAAATCTGAAACTCAAGTGTGCAAGGACTCTTGGACTTTCTTGCAGAAAATAAACGACATGGACTTTGACATCAAGAACAACTTTTTTAACAATCGATGTCGACGATCTTTACACCTCTATCCCCCACATTGAAGGAGGTGACTGGATGAGTTTACTGTTAAAAAACAAAGGGGCATCTGTGACTGAGATCCACTTAATTGAGGAACTCATAGATATAATCCTAACTAACAACTATTTTATTTTTGATAAAGAGTTCTTCTTACAAAAGAGGGTAGTCGCTATGGTTTTACCATGTGGGGCCAGTTTGTCCAATTTAGACATGGCATACTGGGAAAGAAAGTTTGTCTTTAACAACTCTCCACACATGATGAACCTTGTTTACTATACCCATTTCTTGGATGACATTTTCATTGTATTCAGAGGGAATGCGGCCCAGGCACAGTCACTTGTTAAATATTTAAACCATACTACCCATTTTTTAGAATTTACATCTAATTTCAGTACTAAGTCAATTGACTATCTAGATATTAGTTTGACTAAAGTCGAGGACAACAAGAGACTAGTGTCAAGAATATTTAGGAAAAAAAACTATAGTAACTCTTTTCTTCATTTCACTAGCAGTCATCCCTTAGCACAAAAACGTTCTATTGTTAAGGGTCAATTGATCAGGGTGGCCAAAATGGTTTCCCTTGACATTGCTTTCATCAATGAGTGTAACCTACTTAGTAACATGTTTGAACAGCGAGGTTACCCTATTGATTTAATTAATTCGCTAATGGATGAAGTTCAATACAAAAGAAATCAAGGGGGAACCAAACCCATACTTTGTGCTCACACTGTCAGTCCCCGTTTTTGTGGTTCACCTAACAACATCTTGACCCACAGTTTGGACCAACAGTTGGACATAAGGAATGACAACTCAACATCTAACTATAGAATTTGTTTTATAACTACTTACGGTAAAGACAGTTCTAGGGTGAGATGTATTTTATTTAAAAACTGGGAATTGATTAGTAATGACAACTTTCTTGTTAAAAAATTGGGTAACAAACCAATTTGAATTTTTAGAAAGGACACTAATCCCCGTGGACTATGATTCTTGCAGATTACATTGTGATCTGTAGTGAGAGTAGGGAACAGGTGGAGGAGACCCTGGAGAGGTGGAGATATGCTCTAGAGAGAAGAGTAATGAAGGTCAGCAGGACTAAGACAGCATATATGTGTGTGAATGAGAGGGAGGATAGAGGAATGGTGAGGATGCAGGGAGTAGAGGTGGTGAAGGTGGATGAGTTTAAATATTTGGGATCAACAGTACAGAGTAATGGTGAGTGTGGAAGAGAGGTGAAGAAGAGAGTACAGGCAGGATGGAGTGGGTGGAGAAGAGTGTCAGGAGTGATTTCTGACAGACGTGTACCAGTAAGAGTGAAAGGGAAGATCTACATGAGGGTAGTGAGACCAGCTATGTTATATGAGTTGGAGACAGTGGCATTGACAAAAAGGCAGGAGTCAGAGCTTGATGTGGCAGAGTTGAAGATGTTAAGATTTGCACTGGGTGTGACGAGGATGGACAGGATTAGGAATAAGTATATTAGATTGTCAGCCCTGGTTGGAAGGTTTGGAGACAAAGCCAGAGGGGCAAGATTATGTTGGTTTGGACAATGTGCTGAGGAGGGATGCAGAGTATATTGGGAAAAAGATGCTAAGGATGAAGCTGCCAGGTAACAGGAGAAGAGGAAGGCCTAAGATAAAGTTTATGGATGTGGTGAGAGTGGACATGCAGGTGGTTGGTGTGACAGAGCAAGATGCAGAGGACAAGAAGAAATGGAAACAGTTGATCTGCTGTGGCGACCCTTAATGAGAGCAGCCAAAAGAAGAAGAAGAAAAGGCACTAATCTTAAAAACCTTCTGGAGAGTAAAGTGCCAATTTATTCCATTAGGTTGAAAGGGATGTACGTCTGTGGCACATATAGGATGTGCCAATATGTAGAAGTAGGAAGGTCCTTTACGATTAATCATATGAATTTCAATCTTGCCCACAAACTAAACTGTGATTCTAAATTTGTTGTGTATATGGCCAAATGCCAATCATGTATGGCATTTCTACGTTGGTAAAATGGAATTCAGGCTCCGTGATAGAGTTTACGAACACATATATGCTTTGGATAAAATTTAACTTGATAACGCACTGGCTAAACACTCCCATTTAACTGGGGGGCATAGATTTAAGTTTAAAGCTATTGATCAGATTCAAACTGATATTAGAGGTGGACATAAGGGACTGCTTTTAGAGGAACATGAATTGATCTGGCAATTAAGACTGAATGCCTTTTGCAACCCAGGCTTGAATGAAGCATGTAATATCTCTTGTCTTCTCAAGCTGAAGAGTTTGAACAGATGAAATTACTATAATAACATCTGTCTAAGCTGCTAGTGGGTATTATTTATCATAATATTCAGCGTTTTTATTTTTACCTAAAAACATGCTGGCTTTGCCCTTGCAACTCCCACTCTAATATCACCCACCCCATCCAACCACTACCTTTCTTTCCACTCCACTAACTACCTTGATTATAGCAAGCTCAGATGCTCATAAGCCTAGTACTTATTATACAGCAGGAACTTCTTATTGTAACATTTGTTAATGTCTGTTATGTACTTCACAGATAAAGATTCTAGTTGTCTACTGATGTACTATATTCTTCATCTGTAAATATGTTGTAAGTAATTGCTATGTAAATTGTTAATCACTATGTAATCCAATGCAACTACTGTCTGTTTATTTTAACTGTGGAGCTTTTCTCCCCGGGCCTCCGCTGAAAATGGACCTACGTCCAGTCGGACATTCCCAGTCAACAAATATAAATAAACAAATAAATAAATAAATAATATTTTCATTTTCTAACAAATCAATTGATTTTAGTTTAAATGGATGTCATAAGTTTTATGTACTGATAATGTTTGTTACTATTGTAACGGCATCAGTTTGTTAAATTGATACATAGAATTTATTTATCTTTTAAAAAAAAACACTTTTGTGTGTTGTCACTTTAATTCTAGCGGTGATGTATATAATTTTTGTTGGTTGATTGGTTACTACTATCATGTGACTATTGAACAAATTTTTAAAAAAAAGAGACTTGTAACTTCAATGGTATCTGATGAAGTTACTGTATTCTTGGTGACAAAAAGCGCTTCATTAAATAATTATACATTTCCTCATTTTTTTTGGGCTTGTGGTCAACTTGTTTACAGTTTTATAGCAACTTGCCTAGGGTACAATTAATCCTACCACATTCTATCACCAATTTTATAAATGCAACATTTCATTGAAAACACATTTAAATAAATAAATAAATATCTATATATCTATCTCTCTCTCTCTCTCTCTATATATATATATATATATATATATATATATATGAAGACAAATGTTTTTGTGGGACGAGAACCCCATATCTCTACCTTATATATATAAAGCCAGCAGGTCCATCTGATGGCAGTGACGCAGTTGACAGCATACCACAGCCAGCAGGTCCATCTGATGGCAGTGAAGCAGATAACAGAATACCACAGCAAACAGTGGAATGTCAAGAAGATGTGGATTGCTGTCCTCCTCAACACCATGAAGGACTTGAACAGACACCATTAATCAGAAATGGTAGTGATGAGGAACTCTTTAGGAGCCCGAACCATGCAGCAGAGGGCAGTATCAACATACCCACAGAGCGGGGCACTGTCATTGAAGAGCCCACTGCCATCAGCTTTGTAAGTGCCCTTAAAATTCCAGGTGTGTTGGAGTTTTCCCTCTGCTTACTATTTGCCAAGCTTGTCAGCTACACCTTCCTTTACTGGCTACCACTGTTCATTCCCAACGTAGCACATTTGGATTCAAAAGGTGCTGGAGATATATCTACGCTCTTTGATTTTGGAGGAATTTTAGGTGGGATAATTGCAGGTATAGTTTCTAACTACACGGGAGGGAGAGCAACAACCTGCTGTGTGATGCTCATTGTAGCAGCTCCCATGTTGTTCCTGTATAACAATATCGGTCAGAATGGAATTGGAACCACAGTTGCTATGCTGATTGTGTGTGGAGGTCTGGTGAATGGTCCATATGCTCTCATCACTACAGCCATCTCAGCTGACCTGTTTCAGCTCCTGCTTCACATCTGGAATACATTTTGGATCGCACCTGGTTTCTACAACAATCTTTCTGTACTTTTTAAGGGACCAAGATGGGGACCAGGAAAGCTAAGACTGGGTCTTCCAGAGGAAATTCCCAAGGTTTGCTGTACTTTGAAAGTAGAACCGGTATACCTGAAGAAGAAAAACAGTAATTCTTCAGATATGGGACTGATGCACAACTATCAGTACAAGCAGAGGTCATTGTCACCGTTTTATGCAAATGTCCGAGAGCAGCGAATAAGACATGGTGGTTACGTTGGTGAAACTGGTGGACTTTCAAGAGAAAAAGAGCAACCTTTGGAACATTACCGTTTGCATGATGAGCATAGCACTTCAGACACACACGAATCTCATACACACCCCCACCCTCTCTCATACATACACCACACCTCACACATCTATACTACAATGCCTACCTTCCCACAACAAGCTCTACTACTATCTACCCTTTTAATATCCCTAACCTACATTACCCAACTTAGCCTCCACACTAATACATACCTACCTCTAACCACACACACCACCACCTCACACCCCCCAGATATATCCCACTCATTTTCACAGATCTCTCCAGAACTTTACTCCTCCAGCCCATCCAATCTTTTCAAACTCTCCTTACTCCCTACATTACCATCTCCTCACCCCACTCTATCTACTTTCTCTAAGACATCCCTCCCCCCAAAAAAACATACTTCCCTTTATCCTCTACTTTTCTTCAATCAGCTCCTCTCTCATATCTCACTCTCTCTGTCAGGTGACATCCACCCTAACCCAGGCCCAACTCCTACCTGTACCCACTCTAACTCAAGTTCTAATCAACACAAACACAAGACTATCTGCCTCATGACCCTAAATGCACAAAGCCTCCGTAATAAAATCCCCAACCTTCATGCCTGGCTCTCTTACAACCAGCCAGACATAACCGCTGTCTCTGAGACCTGGCTCAAACCCTCCATCAGAAATAATGAAATCCTTCCTCCAGGCTACCACATTATACTCAATGATAGAACTCATAGAAAAGGAGGTGGCGTAACAATTATCTACTCCTCCACTCTCACTTTTACTCCATTGACCAACCCCATCCCAACATTTGCCAATGCAGAAATGACTGTAGGCTTTCTAAAACTTAACAACTATAAATCCATCTGCATCTGCTCCATCTACATCCCACCCGGAGACAATACCAAAACTCTGGAAGACATCCTCTCTTGGTTTAACTCAAACATAAAATATGAAACCTACATTCTTGGTGATGTAAATATTAACTGGACCTCCTTCCTCATAGATACCCCATCTCACTCTATCAACCTCTACAATTTCACCCAACTAATAGACCTTCCTACTAGGCCAAACAAAGATGGTTCATCCGGTACCATCTTAGATTGGATATTAACAACACATCCCAACCGTATCTCGAAAGCTGGTGTAATACCCCTAGGCGACCACTTACCAGCCTTCACTGACCGCCTATCCTCACATATAGAAAAACAACACATTTTCAAACAATCCCGTAACCTATCTTCCTTCAACCCCAAAATCTTCTCTGAATGCCTCAAGGTTACTAATTGGTCCCCACTGAAAATCCTTCCACTAGATAACGCCGTCACATATTTTAACCAAACCTTCCTTACCTTACTTGATAAAGTAGCCCCTTTACAAACCAAACGTATCAAAACAAATTCCTGCCCCTGGCTATCCCAAGAAACTAAATTGATAATCACTCAAAGAAACAAAAAGTGGAAACTGTACCAAAAACAGAAAAACCCCACCACCCTCCAAGAATATAAACATCTTCATAACCTGGCCAAAAAATCAATAACAAAAGATCGCAAAAACTACTACAGCAGTCTGCAATACAAACACTCAAACAATCCAAAGAAATTCTGGACATCCATCTCTTCAATACTCAACCCTGGTAATACTTCCAACCCCTGCCCCAATCCCAACCTCTCAAGTCTTGAAACGGCCACTAACTTCAACACATTTTTCATTGATTTAAATTATCCTCCACTTTCCCCAATCCATCCATCAATACTAACCCCTCACCCTGCATCCCAAACCCTCTCTCTCACCCCCCTCCTCCACCACTATTCTCACTTAAACCTGTCTCCACCTGTACTGTAAAAAGACTACTACAAAAGCTAAAACCATGCCGCAATGCCCCTGACAACCTTCCAGCAAATTTTCTTCAAATATCAGCCGAATCTATAGCCTATCCCATACCCATCCTCATTAATAGATCCATTCAGGAATCCTATGTACCAACCATCTGGCATTATGCATACATAATTCCTCTCCACAAAGGTGGTAAGAACACAGACACTACCAACTTCAGACCCATAGCTATACTCTCTCCTCTCTCTAAAATTCTAGAGAAAGCCATCCACTCCCAGCTCATGCCCTACCTAATCCAGCACAAACTCCTCTCTCCCACCCAGCACAGCTTCCGCCCAGGCCACAGCACCATGACAGTCCTCATTTCCTTCCTCAAAACAGTCAACCTAGCACGTGAGAGCAGCAAATACATATCTTCTCTTTTTCTTGACCTCTAAAAGGCATTCAACACTATTTCCCATTCCCTCCTCCTGTCCCAGCTCTCACACTTGCATCTATCTCCCTCAACCCTAGACTGGTTCTCCAGCTACCTTTCCATGCGCCAGCAGGCTGTACAATGGAAAGAGTCAACCTCCCCTTTCTTACCTACACCCACAGGGGTTCCCCAAGTATCAGTACTTGGCCCTCTGCTCTTCAACTTATTCATTAACAACTTTCACCTCTCCATCCCTGAAGCCTCAGTCATCCAATACGCAGATGACTCCACTATCATCTGCTCAGCCTCCTGCCCCTCCAAACTTCTACTTAATACCCAAACAGCCTTCTCCAAAATTGAATCATGGATGCAATTGCATCACTTGGCCCTAAATGCCAACAAAACAAAGCTAATGATATTTCCTCCCACTAAAACTTCCTAGTTCCACAAAGTCCAATTTTCCATCAAAAGCCACAATAACACCCCTCTTGAAATCGTTCCTAGTACCAAACTACTTGGCATTACCATCGTTGAAAACCTAAAATTTGACTCCCACATCCTCTCAGCAATAAAAAAAACCCACCAGAAAATCGGCCTCCTCTACAGACACAACTACTACCTTACTCCATCTTCCCGTCATACCCTTGCATCTACCTTCCTTCTCCCCTCTCTCTTGTACGGTGCTCCCCTATTCTCTAACCTATAACTTGGACTCCGTGCTAAACTTGAGGCCTGTTACAACAAAATCTGCAAATTTGCAACCAATTCTAAGAACACTTCCCATCACTGTCACTCCCTACACACCTTAAACTGGCTAGAACTCCACAACCACCTAAAGTACCTACAACTTACAACAGCCCACAAACTCATCTTTAAACCAGCTGAATGCCCCTCTCTTGCTAAATCTCTAACACCCTACACACCTACCCGTACCCTGAGATCCACAGGCCAAAACCTCCTGCATGTACACAAACCCATCCACCCAACTGGTAAACTACTACTATCCCACACTATAGCCAAACTATGGAACAATCTCCCCATACCACTTAATATATACCTAACCACAACAATTTCAAATCCATGCTTCTCTCCCATCTCTCCTCCAAATGGGAATGTCCTTCACATGCTGCCACCTAAAACTCCCACACTACTAACTCCACACCTAAATCATAATTTCTTTGCCTACTTTAACTTATTTCAGAGATCTTGCTCAGAACACCTTTTCATAAATCTTTTGCATGCATGCCTTTGGCCTACCTTTATTGTTTTCCTCTGTAATATTGTTAATTTGTCTCTATTCGTATGTATTTGTATGTCTGTTTGGGGCTTTTCTCCTCGGGTCTCCACTGAAAAAGGGTAATTCTTACCCAGCTGGACCAACCCGGTTAACAAATGCAAATAAATAAATAAATAAATATATATATATATATATATATATATATATATATATATATATATATATATATATATATACTAATTCCATGGCTTCAAATTTATTTATTTATTTAACATTTGTTAACAGGTTAAGTCTGACTTGGAAAGAAGCCAATTTTCAGCAGATGCCCAGGGAGAAATGCTCCAGACGCATGTCTTTGTAACATGGGAGGAAACTGTAGCATCCGGAGGAAACCCACATGAACGCAGGGAGGACATGCAGTCTCCGCACAGAAGGCACTCCAGCTGAGAATCAAACCAATCAAAACATTTTACAAAAGGAAATAAAAGTACAGTTGTGTAAGTTGCATAGAGGTTCGAATTCCTCACTTTTGCAGTAGCCCTTAGGCTAAATAGGTTGTTTCCCGCCTAGAGAACAACAATCAGCCAGCTTGAAATACCTCTAGCTCCACCCACTCCTTAACTTTGACTGCTGATTGAGTAATCTCAAGGAGGGAAGTCTGCAGTCAGAGTGAAGTTTTCTTTGGAGCTTTCATGTCCATACAATGAGAAGAGCTTAACAATCCTTAAATAACTAAACAATAACAACAATAATAGAAACACAAACAACCCTGCTGTATATCCCAACTACAACTTGATAAAAGAGTAAAGGGATGGAGAGTGGGTGTGGCTATTGCAGCAGTGAGGAATTTGAACATCTACTGTTATAGCAAGTGCAACTTACACAGCTGTACTATGGTCATCATTCCCACTGCTACAGTGGCTCTTAGTCTATATAGGTCGAATACTAAAGTTTATCCATTCTGATAGAAGGAAGGAAGGTTATGGATCCAGGAGGCCCAGGAGAATGGTCCTAGCAAAGTCTGACCTGGACCTAGAAAAGGAACCAGCTTGTAAGGCTTTGTAAAAGTATTTATAGAGGACCATATAGTTGCCTCTAGAATGCTTCTAGAGTCCACCACTTTCCCAGTATGCCATTGAAGAAGACAAGGCTCTAGTGAATTGCTTCTTGATACCGCCAGGAATGGAGTTTCCATGGTGGGAATAACAAAAAAAAAATAGCTGAGGTCGACCACCTGGGAATTGTCTGTCTTGACATAAGGTGTCTCTTTTTATGCCCCTTGTTAAGAAATAAATTGCTGATCAGCTTTTCTAAAGGGCTTAGTTCTGTCGGGATAGTACCTGAGCTACCTATGAATGTCTAGAGTAGGCAGAATCTGTTTTCCATGTTTTTTTTAGCTTCTGTTTAGAAAACTGAGAGATTAATGGCTTAACTCAAAATAAACTCTGAAACTGCTTTGGACATAAATGAGGAGTTTGTTTTTAAAGACACCCTTTCTCTGTAGAAAATCAGATAGGATTCATCTACCATGATAACGTGAGACTCAAATGTTCTTCATTCAGATGTCAGAGCATTGATATGTACAGTTTTTCATGTCAAGATCCTTAAATCAGCTTGATGAGCAGATTCCAAAGGTGACATAGTCTATTTCTTCAGTACATAGTTGAGATTCCAAGGAGGAGGAGAAACCAGTTTATGAGGAGGACACAGCTGCAAAACTCCTTTCAGCAGTTGTTTCACAAGAAATAGAAAATAAAGAGGAAGATCCGTGGGCATACAAGCTGAAATGGCACAAGATGAATTTTTGAGGCCAGAAGAAAGTAGCTCACACAAATATTTGAGCACCAGTGGTTCAAAAGCCCTGGTGGGCTCCTGGTTATTGGTTAGCACCAATCAAAAATCATTTCCACTTAATAACATAGGACTTTCTAGAAGCAGGCTTTCTTGTCTCCTTTACTACCTGTTGCACATCTTCATGAAATAATTGCCTAAAAGTTATTAACATTGAATCATCCAGGCAGTCATTTGAAGTTGATTGATATTGGGGTATATCAAACATCTCCTGTCTTGTGTGAATAGGTCCAGTCTATGACGAAGCTTCTGGTAATTGCCTTTGGCTATTTCCATAAGAAGAGAGAACCAATGTTGTTGGGCCAAATGGGTGTTGTCGCAATTATTTTTGGGGTATCTTTTTGAATCTTAAGAATCACCTTAGATAGCAGTGGAAAGGGTAGAAATGTGTAAAGGAACATTCCCTTCCAAGGGATTGAAAATGTATGAATTTTCCAGGCTTGCTTGCAAGAAGCCCTGGGACAAAACTTGTTCAGTTGTCTGTTTTGAAAAAGAGGCAAACAGATCTGTTTGAGGTGTTGTCCACGACTGGATCAATTCCATGAAGACCCTCTTATTCACTTTCTATTTGTGAGGGTCTGTCTTGGTCCTGCTATGTTTGTTTTTCAGTATGTTTTACCCTGATGGAATGTAATATGCTAGCAGGTTAAGGGATACTGAATAGATAACTCCCAAGCTATCAATGCCAGCCTGCCTACGGGGTATGACCTTGTTCCTCCCTGCTTGTAGATATGCAGTATGACTGTGGTATCGTCTGTAATCATATGAAGAGGTCCCGTGAATCATAGGTGATGGAGAGACTATAAGGCATGGATCACTGCCAACATCTCTTTTAAGTTGATGTGCTTTGGTCTGTCTGAAGGATTCCCCAGGCCTTGCACTTTTACCCCTCTGGAAACTACTCTGCAAGAAAAATCTGATGTGTCAGTGGTGACAGATTGGTTTGGGGTCTGAAGAGAGATGAGGTGGCATGGGTTCATTCGAATTAGTATTCTCCAGTAATGCTATTTCCTTTCCAGAAAGCCCCAAACCAGAATTTGATGCTCTAGAGAATGCAAGTGCTGAGTCCATGTATTTTTCAGAAAGTATTGTATCTTTCTTAGGTGTAATTTGGCTAGAGGTATTATTAGAACCGATAAACCTTAAGATCCTGAGAAATTCTTTTGCAGAAATATGAGACTGACTGGAGTAGTTCAGGAAAAATAGCACATAAAGATCCCCCTTCTCTTGTGTTAAAGGCCTTTTGATGAGAAGAATTTATATGGAATCTCAGAAACACAATCCTATGAAACAAAGTCAAGGAGGATTTTACAATATTTATCTGCAAGCCTAGATTGGTCAGAGACATAACCCATGTTAATGACACTCTACATCTGTATATAATGACTATGTAAAGATAGGCAAGTTGTCTAAATAGGGAAATATCTGAATGCCATTCAGTCTTCAATCAGCTATGTCAGGGGCTAGACAGTTTTTGAATATCCATGGAGCTGCAGATAAACCAAAGGGTAATGCATAGAACTGATAATGTGACCCAGAAACAAAGAACCCTAGGAATTTGCTTAAGCCAACGGCTATGGGAATATGGTAGCAAGCACCTTTCAGGTCTAGAGTCACCAAGTAACTCATTTCTTTAGTACCAGAACTATTCTAGAATAGAAGCCTTTGCCCCTTTGACTTAAAGGCACAGGGGGGCTACGGCTCCCTGGGTGTGTAAAGACTGAAGAAGTTGAAGAAAAAACTCTTGTTTGGAAGGTGGGGAGACATTCCCCTGAAAAGAGGTTTTTGTATCCAGTGCTGTCTGTAACCCTCCTGTACCATGTTTAATATCCAGGAGTCTGAAACAATATTTTGCCAAAGAAGAATGTTGAGGGTCAGCTTTTCCAACAGATTTGTAGAGATATTGACAAGGGAAGTGGGAAGAGGGTATGCATTGTTGGTATAGTCATTCTGTACTGCTGATCTGTCCCTTTTTAAAAGACACCTGTTTTTTATTGTTGCTTCTCCTGTCATCTCTCTTTTTTGCATTTTGTTTGCAAAAAAAAAAACGGTTTTATTTATTTGGATTTTTTGTGTAAGAGGACAGCCTATACAATTTGTATTGGTGTACATGAAATATTTTAGAACCTCAATAAATTAATTAATTGACATCCTACAGAAAGGCTTCACTGAGGCCAATCACTGGTGTCAGAACCATGGCCTTAAGCTCAATGCCAAATAATGTGCCATCATCCCCTTTGGGAAAAACCCAGTTCCCGTGAATTACCACATTGATGGTAGTCCACTGAACACAAAAGGCGTTTTAAGAGATCTGGGAACACAGGTTGACAGCAACCTCTCTTTTGACCACCACATTGCCACTGTGGTCAGAAAGTCCTTCTATGTGGCACATCTCATTACTAAAGGTTTTGCATCCAGGAAGAAAGAGGTCATTTTCTCCCTCTACTCTTCCCTCATTAGGCCAATCATTGAGTACAATGCCCCATTTGGCATGTACCTCACTAGACACCTGCAACAACTGGAGAAGCCACAAAAGTACCTCACAAAGATGATCCTAGGCCTTAAACATTTGCCCTATATGGACAGACTAAAACAACTTCAACTATTCTCTGTCTCATATCGCCTACTTAGAAGCAATCTCTGTGTAACTTGTCTGACCCAGCTCTGTTAGCAATGTTACATCTAAAGAAATCCCTCCGCACTACATGCTCCAGACCTCAACCTCATTACCAAAATCAACAGAACATGCTGGTGGGACAGGTTCATAACCCAGAGACCGCCAATGCTATGGAATAGATTTCCCATACAAGTCAAGCAGAGCATCTCACTGGCCCTCTTCAAGAGAAATCTTGATGAGTGGATGGGAAATAGAAAATTCACCCAGGGGATCACTCCAGTGGCTTTACTCTACAAAGCACTGGGAACTAAGGTTGGGTGGCACGATGCCAGGGTAATCCTATGGGCTAGGCTTGTAAAGGCCCCAGGGCATTAGCCTAGTACACACCTATGAACCTATGTTATTGCATACCACAGGGACAGACATAATGGTCAGCAGGGACACAGCAATAACACTATGAGCAAATTTATTATATTGATACTGATCATGACATTCCTGCATTCAACGGCATTTCTTGCAACACCAAGCACATTACGTGTAAGCACATATGTAGTGGTAATGGCTGCCATTATGAGTATCCTTGCTGTCACACTGTAGTATGTAAACTTTCAAGACCGGAAAAACAAACTAGCGAAAACCACCGCTAATTCAAAAGCCAAGAACTCGATTCAGGCCAGTCCAAAACGTAAAAAACATGAAAAACAACACATTTTATTAAGCCACTGTAAAAGCTTTTCATTAGTACCTTGCACTAACTTCTTCAGACAAGCAAAACATTCACACCATTACAAGTGAGTTTAAATACCAGCATTGAAACACTTAACCACGCCCCTTGCTCTCCCTTTAGCTCCTTAAAGGTACAGATCACAGCTAACTAAGGTGCATTTGCAATTCTCTATTAACATAATAAAAAATTCATACACAGAGACTGTAATAATAGCAGGCTTTGAAACTAAAAGAAAAAAGCCCAACATTTTGATTATTCAACTGTATAAAGTAGATAAATATGTAAAATATATAAAATAACATAAAAATAAAAATAACGATGTTCAACCTACAGCATAAATACTAATAATAGAAGCGCGACGCTTCCTAATCAAAAATTACCTATGCATACATTGTATCCTGCCTGCTTTCAAGTAAAATAACTAATGTAATGAATATAATAAATATAATGAAATTAATGCATACTGTCCTAAGCATCTAAATAACTAGAACAGCTACCCAAGAAAAATAATATAATATTAATCATATCTCACTAAATAATAAAAATAATAATATAGAAATATAAAATATGACGTAACATATAATATAACATAAATTTAGGCTACTCTGTATAGGTTTAATACTGTCATGAAATAAAACAGGTCAAAAAGTTAGTGTATCTAGAACTAAAATTACTAAATAATAAAATATGAATCAATAATATATATTGTAAAATAATATTCATGACGTATAATGATAACAATAACTGATAACTATTAACCCTCCACCACTGTCTACTAATATAGAGTTATGAAACCATTAATTTGCCGACTCTCATTTTTCATTTTTTGACTCTCATTTTAAAAAAATTGTGAGAATAAACAGCTCGTCACCTCTTCAAACTTTTAAGTTTTAAAAAACAGCTAATGGATAACGAGCTGTTAAGACCGGGGGGGGGGGGGGGCGGTGATATGCTTCCAATCTTAATTGCCAAAGAAGCTCTTTGCATTCTAATCTATATGTCTCAGGTCCATAAGAATTGGTATTATACAGTTGATCTATAACCATAAATGTAAACTCATGATTTGGGTTGTTCTGAATGTGCATAGCCAAAGCATTGTCCATTTTCATTCTTCTTATGGCATACAAATGCTCGTACATTCTCTCCTGGAGTTTCCTCTCAGTCTTGCCAATGTAAAAACTGGGGCATGATGAACATTGAGCAAGGTATGCCACTTGGGTACTGGAAGAAGTGAAACGTCCCGTGATGAGGAATTTCTTGTTCTTAACTGTAAAGGCTCTACCTGCCTGGACAAATCTGCAATACTTGCACATATTACATTTATACATCCCTGATCTTGGTGTTACTAAATTTCGCGTAGATTCCAGAATATTTTTTTATGTTAGGGCCCCTTCTGTATGTTATCAATGGGGACCTCCAAGTAACTCAGGGGATAGTAATCGCCAGTTCCTCTTAATTATAGTAACTATGTCATTGGCATCTGTATTAAAAGTTAAAATAAAATTGGACCTGGACATGTTTCCTTGAGAATCAGGGCATACAGGTGATGGTGAATCACTCCATTCAGGAACAACATGACTCAAGATAGAAGAAAAATAGCCATTAGCTCTCTCATCACAAAACACAACTCATCAATCAAGGTTTCTGGATAACCTCGATCCAGAAATAAATTGGCTATGAAATCACACTCTTCCAAAAATTCACTATCCCTTGACACCATCCTAGCTGCTTTTACAAGTTGTCCTTTGACTATAGCCTTTTTCTGGTGAAGCGGATGGTCACTATCATAATGTAGATAAGAATTAGAGAAAGTTGATTTCCGATGGATTCTGGCTCCAAACTGACCTAGACTTCTGTCTTCTGTCTTCTGTCTTTATAAAGTTCCACATCCAAATAGGATATATACTAGCTACTTTTGAAGGAGATGCCTATTTTCTGACCATTGACGTCATTGAATTATATTATTGCATTCCCCATGAGGTAGCACTTGAATGGATTCAATTGGAGTTGATTTATTACCAACCTCCACCCAAAGAGATATCTATGGTGAGCGAATTGTTGAATATTATTTTGACATGTAACTATTTCACATTCAATAACAGATGGTTCCATCAGTTGATTAGTGTGCCTATGGGGTCTCCGTGTGGTGCCAGTGTAGCTAATTTGGTTATGACTCATTGGGAAAA